>NW_022261983.1:13816656-13861656 GCF_002021735.2 Oncorhynchus kisutch
TTTTGCAGTTCTGAAAGAGCTGCAAAACCTGGACCCGTACAAATCAGCTGGGCTTGACAATCTGGACCCTCTATTTCTGAAACTATCTGCCACCATTGTCGCAACCCCTATTACCAGCCTGTTCAACCTCTCTTTCATCTCGTCTGAGATCCCCAAGGATTGGAAAGCTGCCGCAGTCATCCCCCTCTTCAAAGGGGGAGACACCCTGGACCCAAACTGTTACAGACCTATATCCATCCTGCCCTGCCTATCTAAGGTCTTCGAAAGCCAAGTCAACAAACAGGTCACTGACCATCTCGAATCCCACCGTACCTTCTCCGCTGTGCAATCTGGTTTCCGAGCCGGTCATGGGTGCACCTCAGCCACACTCAAGGTACTAAACGACATCATAACCGCCATCGATAAAAGACAGTACTGTGCAGCCGTCTTCATCGACCTCGCCAAGGCTTTCGACTCTGTCAATCACCATATTCTTATCGGCAGACTCCGTAGCCTCGGTTTTTTCGGATGACTGCCTTGCCTGGTTCACCAATTACTTTGCAGACAGAGTTCAGTGTGTCAAATCGGAGGGCATGCTGTCCGGTCCTCTGGCAGTCTCTATGGGGGTGCCACAGGGTTCAATTCTCGGGCCGACTCTTTTCTCTGTGTATATCAATGATGTTGCTCTTGCTGCGGGCGATTCCCTGATCCACCTCTACGCAGACGACACCATTCTATATACTTTCGGCCCGTCTTTGGACACTGTGCTATCTAACCTCCAAACAAGCTTCAATGCCATACAACACTCCTTCCGTGGCCTCCAACTGCTCTTAAACGCTAGTAAACCAAATGCATGCTTTTCAACCGGTCGCTGCCTGCACCTGCATGCCCGACTAGCATCACCACCCTGGATGGTTCCGACCTAGAATATGTGGATGTCTATAAGTACCTAGGTGTCTGGCTAGACTGCAAACTCTCCTTCCAGACTCATATCAAACATCTCCAATCGAAAATCAAATCAAGAGTCGGCTTTCTATTCCGCAACAAAGCCTCCTTCACTCAAGCCGCCAAGCTTACCCTAGTAAAACTGACTATCCTACCGATCCTCGACTTCGGCGATGTCATCTACAAAATGGCTTCCAACACTCTACTCAGCAAACTGGATGCAGTCTATCACAGTGCCATCCGTTTTGTCACTAAAGCACCTTATACTACCCACCACTGCGACTTGTATGCTCTAGTCGGCTGGCCCTCGCTACATATTCGTCGCCAGACCCACTGGCTCCAGGTCATCTACAAGTCTATGCTAGGTAAAGCTCCGCCTTATCTCAGCTCACTGGTCACGATGGCAACACCCATCCGTAGCACGCGCTCCAGCAGGTGTATCTCACTGATCATCCCTAAAGCCAACACCTCATTTGGCCGCCTTTCGTTCCAGTACTCTGCTGCCTGTGACTGGAACGAATTGCAAAAATCGCTGAAGTTGGAGACTTTTATCTCCCTCACCAACTTCAAACATCAGCTATCTGAGCAGCTAACCGATCGCTGCAGCTGTACATAGTCTATTGGTAAATAGCCCACCCTTTTCACCTACCTCATCCCCGTACTGTTTTTATTTATTTACTTTTCTGCTCTTCTGCACACCAATATCTCTACCTGTACATGACCATCTGATCTTTTATCACTCCAGTGTTAATCTGCAAAATTGTAATTATTTGCCTACCTCCTCATGCCCTTTGCACACATTGTATATAGACCCCCCCTTCGTTTTCTACTGTGTTATTGACTTGTTAATTGTTTACTCCATGTGTAACTCTTTGTTGTATGATCACACTGCTATGCTTTATCTTGGCCAGGTCGCAGTTGCAAATGAGAACTTGTTCTCAACTAGCCTACCTGGTTAAATAAAGGTGTTCTCAACTAGCCTACCTGGTTAAATAAAGGTGTTCTCAACTAGCCTACCTGGTTAAATAAAGGTGAAATAAAAAATAAAATAAAAAATTAAGGGTTTAAGAAGTAGGACTGTTACACATTCCCTGTTCTACTGAATCAGTCCTCCTATATTAAGGGTTTAAGAAGTAGGACTGTGTTACACATTCCCTGTTCTACTGAATCAGTCCTCCTAAATTGTTTTCCCTGTCTTTGAAGTTGTACAAACTAAAAGCTGAAACCTGTTGTTTTTAACCATAAAGAAGCACTTTCACCCATTCATATCCACTGTCCTCCAAAAACGCTGTAATTTCCTGTTTACATTAGAGTTGGATAGATTCACAGTGTGAAACTGATTCTCCAGGTTGTTGTCATTTATGGGCCTCATCATTTCCCAGTCATGAATCATCAACGAGGAGGAGAGGTATTTTTTTTAAACGTTAAGATTATTGTGTTTTGTGTGTGTGTGTGTGTGTGTGTGTGTGTGCGTGTGTGTGTGCGTGTGTGTGTGTGTGTGTGGTGTGTGTGTGTGCGTGTGTGTGTGTGCGTGTGTGTGTGTGTGCGTGTGTGTGTGTGTGTGTGTGTGTGTGTGTGTGTGTGTGTGTGTGTGCGTGTGTGTGCGTGTGCGTGTGTGTGTGTGTGTGTGTGTGTGTGTGTGTGTGTGTGTGTGTGTGTGTGTGTGTGTGTGTGTGTGTGTGTGTGTGTGTGTGTGTGTGTGTGTGTGACGGCACAAGAAGAGGCAGAAGAGTCGGCATCCTGACGAGACTATAATAATATACCCTCCGTTCTATTGGCTAACGGAGTATTCTATGTTGTCAGGTAAATAAACCACCTCTACCCTCCGTTCTATTGGCTAACGGAATATTCTATGTTGTCGGGTAAATAAACCGCCTATACCCTCCGTTCTATTGGCTAACGGAATATTCTATGTTGTCGGGTAAATAAACCACCTCTACCCTCCGTTCTATTGGCTAACGGAATATTCTATGTTGTCGGGTAAATAAAACACCTATACCCTCCGTTCTATTGGCTAACGGAATATTCTATGTTGTCGGGTAAATAAAACACCTATACCCTCCGTTCTATTGGCTAACGGAATATTCTATGTGTCACGGAGTCGTGGCTGAACAAGGACATGCATAATATACATCTAGCTGGATTTTCCATGTATTGTCAAGACCAGTTGGCAGCCTCGGGTAAGATGAGAGGAGGGAGGGGTGTGTCTATTTGTTAACAACAGCTGGTGCCCAATCTCTAATGTTAAGGACATCTTAAGTTTTTAATCGCCTGAGTTAAAAAACCTCATGATACGAGGTTTACCAAGAGAGTTCATCTGTATTTTTCATAGCTGTCTATTTACCACCACAAACCGATACTGGCACTGAGACCACACTAAACGAGCTGTATAGGACCATAAGGAAATAATGCACACCCACAGGTGGCGCCTCTTGTGGCCAGTGATTTTACTGCAGCGAAACTGAAATCCATTTGACCCTTGTTTTGACCAACCTGTCACCTGTACAACGAGAGGTGACAAAATCCTGCATCACCTTCACTCCACACACAGAAATGCAATGCAAGGCTCTCCCTCGCCCTCCCTTAAACTAATCTGACGTTATCCTCTTGATTCCTGCTGACAAAGCAAAAACTCAAACAGGAAGTGGTCCGATGAAGCGGATGCTAAGCAACAGGACTGTTTCACTAGCACATATTGGACTATGTTCTGCGATTCATCCAATAACATAGAGGAGTTTATCAGACACCAGCTTCATGTATAAGTGCATCAACGACGTCGTCCCCACAGGGATGTACGTACATATCCCAACCAGAAAGAAGCCAAGGCTAGAGCAGTCAGATTCTCAAAACGTTCTACAGCTGCACCATTGAGAGCATCTTAACAGGCTGCATCACCTGCCTGCCGTACCAGCTGCTATAGATGCTATAGAGGGTAGTGTGTACGGCCCAGTACATCACTGGGGCTGAGCTCGCTGCCATCCAGGACCTCTATACCAGGTGCTATAGATGCTATAGAGGGTAGTGTGTACGGCCCAGTACATCACTGGGGCTGAGCTCGCTGCCATCCAGGACCTCTATACCAGGTGCTATAGATGCTATAGAGGGTAGTGTGTACGGGCCAGTACATCACTGGGGCTGAGCTCCCTGCCATCCAGGACCTCTATACCAGCTGCTATAGATGCTATAGAGGGTAGTGTGTACGGGCCAGTACATCACTGGGGCTGAGCTCCCTGCCATCCAGGACCTCTATACCAGGTGCTATAGATGCTATAGAGGGTAGTGTGTACGGCCCAGTACATCACTGGGGCTGAGCTCGCTGCCATCCAGGACCTCTATACCAGGTGCTATAGATGCTATAGAGGGTAGTGTGTACGGCCCAGTACATCACTGGGGCTGAGCTCGCTGCCATCCAGGACCTCTATACCAGGTGCTATAGATGCTATAGAGGGTAGTGTGTATGGCCCAGTACATCACTGGGGCTGAGCTTGCTGCCATCCAGGACCTCTATACCAGGTGCTATAGATGCTATAGAGGGTAGTGTGTATGGCCCAGTACATCACTGGGGCTGAGCTCGCTGCCATCCAGGACCTCTATACCAGGTGCTATAGATGCTATAGAGGGTAGTGTGTACGGCCCAGTACATCACTGGGGCTGAGCTCGCTGCCATCCAGGACCTACACATGTTATAATCGCCTGATTAATCATTGACTCAGTACTGATACATTGTGTATATAGCCAAGTTATCATTGACTCAGTACTGATACATTGTGTATATAGCCAAGTTATCATTGACTGGGTACTGGTACCCCGTGTATATAACCAAGTTATCATTACTCATTGTGTATTCATTCCTTGTGTTATTAATTCTCTATTTGTCTCTCTGCGTTGTTGGGAAGGGCCGTAAGTAAGTATTTCACTGTTCGTCTACACCTGTTGTTTACAAAGCAAGTGACAAATACAATTTAATTTGATTTCACATTCTGTCTCAGTCCACTGCACACACAGAGACCTCGGACTCTAGAGAGAGAGGAGAGGACAGCAGCAGAGAGGAGAAGGAGAAAGAGGTGGGGGAGAGAGAAAGGGAGAGAGAGAGAGAGAGAGAGAGAGAGAGAGAGAGAGAGAAGAGCAGAAGAGAGCAGAGAGAGAGAGAGGGGGAGAGAGAGAGAGAGAGAGAGAGAGAGAGAGACAGAGAGACAGAGAGACAGACAGAGAGAGAGAGACAGAGAGAGAGAGACAGAGAGAGAGAGAGACAGAGACAGAGACAGAGACAGAGACAGAGACAGAGACAGAGAGAGACAGAGACAGAGACAGAGACAGAGAGAGAGAGAGAGAGAGAGAGAGAGAGAGAGAGAGAGAGAGAGAGAGAGAGAGAGAGAGAGAATAATCCCTTAGAGAGAGCAGAGGGAAAGTATAGTGATGAGAGATATTCACCAGTTTAAGGACCAGACATGAAATGGGTTTAAAATGTTTATTGAGGAAATGGAATGGATGTGAGATTGAGGATCCAGAGGGGATGAGAACGGACCAGGTGAAGGATCCAGAAGGGATGAGAACGGACCAGGTGAAGGATCCAGAGGGGATGAGAACGGACCAGGTGAAGGATCCAGAGGGGATGAGAACGGACCAGGTGAAGGATCCAGAGGGGATGACTCTGTAGGGTTTGGCTTGGACCAGGGGTGTCAAACTAAGGCTTGTCTGCGGCTGCTCGGCCATGAAAAAGAATTTCATGAAGCTCCCGACGAACAGTTATTGTGCTGACGTGCTACATGTTCCAGGCCGTTTGGCTCTCAGTGGTGAGTGTTGCGGAGGACAGATGATTTTTATGTGCTATGCGTTTCAGCATCCGCCGATCCTGTTCTGCTTGTGTTGGCCTGCCACTTCGCGGCTGAGCCGTTGTTTCTCCTAGACGTTTCCACTTCACAATAACAGCACTGTTACAGTGGACAGCTCCAGCAGAGCAGGAATTTGACAAACTGACTTTTTGGAAAGGTGCCACTTTGAAAGTCACTTAGCTCTTCAGTACGAGCCATTCTACTGCTTATGTTTGTCTTTGGAGATCGCATGGCTGTGTGCTCCATTTTACATACCTGTGTGGGTAAAATAGCCGATTCCACTCATTTGAAGGGGTGTCCACATACTTTAATATATAGTGTATAAAGTGGTTGAAACCATTTGTAAACATGATTAAAGTGGCCAGTGTTCAATGACTATGTACTGTACATAGGACAGCAGTCTCTAAGGTGCAGGGTAGAGTACCGGATGATAGCAGGATATTAACAGTCTCTAAGGTGCAGGGTACAGTACCGGATGATAGCAGGATAGTAACAGTCTCTAAGGTGCAGGGTAGAGTACCGGATGATAGCAGGATAGTAACAGTCTCTAAGGTGCAGGATACAGTACCGGATGATAGCAGGATAGTAACAGTCTCTAAGGTTCAGGGTAGAGTACCGGATGATAGCAGGATAGTAACAGTCTCTAAGGTGCAGGGTACAGTACCGGATGATAGCAGGATAGTAACAGTCTCTAAGGTGCAGGGTACAGTACCGGATGATAGCAGGATAGTAACAGTCTCTAAGGTGCAGGGTAGAGTACCGGATGATAGCAGGATAGTAACAGTCTCTAAGGCGCAGGGTACAGTACCGGATGATAGCAGGATAGTAACAGTCTCTAAGGTGCAGGGTAGAGTACCGGATGATAGCAGGATAGTAACAGTGTCTGAGTTCAGGGCAGGTTACTGGGTGGAGGCCGGCTAGTGGTGAATAACAGTCTGACGGCCTGGAGATTACAGCTGTTTCTCAGTCTCTCGGTCCCAGGTTTGATACACCTGTACTGTCTCCTCCTTCAGGATGGTAGGATTAACTTCACAGTTCAAGATAAGACGAGGATCTATTTTCATTCCTGTAATGACATTCAACAACCCCTCCTAACAGAGCAGCAGGCAGTGAGAGAGCAGTGTGTGTAACTGACGTTTGGCCTATTCATTCTCAGTGAGAGAGCAGTATGTGTAACTGGTCTGTTCATTCTCAGTGAGAGAGCAGTATGTGTAACTGCCGTTTGGCCTGTTCATTCTCAGTGAGAGAGCAGTATGTGTAACTGACGTTTGGCCTATTCATTCTCAGTGAGAGAGCAGTATGTGTAACTGACGTTTGGCCTGTTCATTCTCAGTGAGAGAGCAGTATGTGTAACTGGTCTGTTCATTCTCAGTGAGAGAGCAGTATGTGTAACTGACGTTTGGCCTGTTCATTCTCAGTGAGAGAGCAGTATGTGTAACTGGTCTGTTCATTCTCAGCGAGAGAGCAGTATGTGTAACTGACGTTTGGCCTATTCATTCTCAGTGAGAGAGCAGTATGTGTAACTGACGTTTGGCCTATTCATTCTCAGTGAGAGAGCAGTATGTGTAACTGGCCTGTTCATTCTCAGTGAGAGATCCACAGTTCCATTCCAGCTCTAAATGACAGATCACTACTGCCCTCTATGGTTGACTGAGGTTACTACCAGATGTACCAGTAATATTTAACCATCAGATGGAGGTTTGTTCTGTCTCTTTATCTGCATCCTGAATGACAACCCTGTTCCCTACCACAGGAGGCTGGTGGCACCTTAATTGGGGAGGACGGGGGCGGAGTCAGTGGAATGGTATCAAATACATCAAACACATGGTTTCCATGGTTTCCTGGTGTTTGATGCTGTTCCATTTGCTCCGTTCCTGACATTATTGTGCGCTGTCCTCCAATCAGCAGCCTCCACTGCACCCTAGATATAGACCCTTGTCCAATGTAGTGCACTATATAGGTAATAGGGTGCAAAATTAGCGTGCTTCAGTTCTGTCTCTCTAGTCTCTATATGATACAGGACAGTGAGACAGCGCTGTGTTTTGTCTCTCTAGTCTCTATATGAGACAGGACAGTGAGACAGTGCTGTGTTCTGTCTCTCTAGTCTCTATATGTTACAGGACAGTGATACAGTGCTGTGTTCTGTCTCTAGTCTCTATATGATACAGGACAGTGAGACAGCGCTGTGTTCTGTCTCTAGTCTCTATATGATACAGGACAGTGAGACATTACACACACACACACACACACACACACACACACACACACACACACACACACACACACATACAAACACACACACACATACAAACACACACACACCTACACACACACACACACACACACACACACACACACACACACACACACACACACACACACACACACACACACCTACACACACACACACACACACACACACACACACACACACACACTCACACACACACACACACACACACACACCTACACACCCACACACACACACACACACCTACACACACACACACACACACACACACGCGCGCGTGTGGATGAACACACACACACACAAACACACACACACCTACACACACACACACATACACACCCCCACACACACACACACACACACACCTACACACACACACACACACACACACACCTACACACACACACACACCACACACACCTACACACACACACACACACACACACACACACACACACACACACACACACACACACACACACACACACACACACACACACACACAGACGCCTGGATGTACACACACACACATACACACACACACACACACAGACGCCTGGACGTACACACACACACATACACACACATACACACACACAGACGCCTGGACGTACACACACACATATGGATGTACGCATGCACACACACACAGACAAACACACACACACACACACACACACTATATTGTCCATCATTCCTGTTGTTTTCTAGCACCTGGGTTCACCATCTAGTCGTCAGGTTAGATGTTTTACTCAAGTGTGGAGTGGAGATGACACTGACACTAACTGCCTATGGGCAGACCGCCACCCCCACCAGGACCACCCTCACCAGGACCATGTCCACCAGGACCACCTTACCAGGACCACCCTCACCAGAACAACCCTATCAGGACCACCCCAACCAGGACCACCCTCACCAGAACCACCCTATCAGAACCACCCTCCCCAGGACCACCCCCACTAGGACCACCCTCACCAGGACCACCCTCACCAGGACCACATCCACCAGAACCATCCCCACCAGGACCACCCTCACCAGGACCACATCCACCAGAACCACTCCCACCAGGACCACCCTCACCAGGACCACCAGAACCAGAACCACATCCACCAGAACCACCCCCACCAGGACCACCCCCACCAGGACAACCCTCACCAGGACCACCCTCACCAGGACCACATCCACCAGAACCACCCCCACCAGGACCACCCCCACCAGGACCACCCTCACCAGGACCACCCTCACCAGGACCACATCCACCAGAACCACCCTCACCAGAACCACCTTATAAGGACCACCCTATCAGGACCACCATATCAGTACCACCCTATCAGGACCCTTGATGTCAAATCAGAGCCTGGCTCTGAGGCTTTATCAGAGTGGTTCCATGTTATCAACAGTAGCAGCAACCCTTCTATTGTCATCATTTAGATCAGAGGCCTCATGTTCAGGAAAACAGTCAGGAAACAAATATACACAGAATCAATGTGAGGGATTTGAATTTGACTTCATCCTCAAGGTCGTGATACTCATTGTAACATCGTGATACTCATTGTAACATATTGTAAAGACTGTACTCCTGTGGTTGATGGAGGACAGAGTTGAAGAGACTCCACTCCTGAGAGAGCCAAACAACAAACACCTGTACACTACACCTGTACACTACACCTGTATACTATACCTGTACACTACACCTGTATACTACACCTGTACACTACACCTGTATACTACACCTGTATACTACACCTGTACACTACACCTGTATACTACACCTGTACACTACACCTGTATACTACACCTGTATACTACACCTGTATACTACACCTGTACACTACACCTGTATACTACACCTGTACACTACACCTGTATACTACACCTGTACACTACACCGGTACACTACACATGTACACTACACCTGTACACTGCACCTGTACACTACACCTGTACACTACACCTGTATACTACACTTGTACACTACACCTGTATACTACACCTGTATACTACACCTGTATACTACACCTGTACACTACACCTGTATACTACACTTGTACACTACACCTGTACACTACACCTGTATACTGCACAGGTATACTACACCTGTATACTACACCTGTATACTACACCTGTATACTACACCTGTACACTACACCTGTATACTACACTTGTACACTACACCTGTACACTACACCTGTATACTACACAGGTATACTACACCTGTATACTACACTTGTATACTACACCTGTACACTACACCTGTACACTACACCTGTATACTACACCTGTACACTACACCTGTATACTACACCTGTACACTACACATGTATACTACACCTGTACACTACACCTGTATACTACACTTGTACACTACACCTGTACACTACACCTGTACACTACACCTGTATACTACACCTGTACACTACACCTGTATACTACACTTGTACACTACACCTGTACACTACACCTGTATACTACACAGGTATACTACACCTGTACACTACACCTGTATACTACACTTGTACACTACACCTGTACACTACACCTGTATACTACACAGGTATACTACACCTGTATACTACACTTGTACACTACACCTGTACTCTACACCTGTATACTACACAGGTATACTACACCTGTATACTACACCTGTACACTACACCTGTATACTACACCTGTACACTACACCTGTATACTACACTTGTACACTACACCTGTACACTACACCTGTATACTACACAGGTATACTACACCTGCATACTACACTTGTACACTACAACTGTACACTACACCTGTACACTACACCTGTATACTACACCTGTACACTACACCTGTACACTACACCTGTATACTACACTTGTACACTACACCTGTACACTACACCTGTATTCTACACATGTACACTACACCTGTATACTACACAGGTATACTACACCTGTATACTACACTTGTACACTACACCTGTACACTACACCTGTACACTACACCTGTATTCTACACCTGTACACTACACCTGTATACTACACAGGTATACTATACCTGTATACCACACTTGTACACTACACCTGTACACTACACCTGTACACTACACCTGTACACTACACCTGTATACTACACTTGTACACTACACCTGTACACTACACCTGTATACGACACCTGTACACCACACATGTATACTACACCTGTATACTACACTTGTACACTACACCTGTACACTACACCTGTACACTACACCTGTACACTACACCTGAACACTACACCTGAACACTACACCTGTACACCACACCTATACACTATACCTGTACATTACACCTGTACACTACACCTGTACACTACACCTGAACACTACACCTGTACACTGCACCTCTACACTACACCTGTACACTACACCTGTACTCTACACCTGAACACTACACCTGTACTCTACACCTGTACTCTACACCTGAACACTACACATGTACACTACACCAGTATACTACACCTATACACTACACCTGTATACTACACCTGTACACTACACCTGTATACTACACCTGTACATTACACATGTATTCTACACCTGTATACTACACCTGTACACTACACCTGTATACTACACCTGTACACTACACCTGTACACTACACCTGTATACCTCACCTGTACACTACACCTGTATACTACACCTGTACACTACACCGGTACACTACACATGTACACTACACCTGTACACTACACCCGTACACTACACCTGTACACTACACCTGTATACTACACTTGTACACTACACCTGTACACTACACAGGTATACTACACCTGTATACTACACTTGTACACTACACCTGTACACTACACCTGTATACTACACCTGTACACTACACCTGTATACTACACCTGTATACTACACCTGTACACTACACCTGTATACTACACCTGTACACTACACCTGTACACTACACCTGTATACCTCACCTGTACACTACACCTGTATACTACACCTGTACACTACACCGGTACACTACACATGTACACTACACCTGTACACTACACCCGTACACTACACCTGTACACTACACCTGTATACTACACTTGTACACTACACCTGTACACTACACAGGTATACTACACCTGTATACTACACTTGTACACTACACCTGTACACTACACCTGTATACTACACCTGTACACTACACCTGTATACTACACCTGTATACTACACCTGTATACTACACCTGTACACTACACATGTACACTACACCTGTACACTACACCTGTACACTACACCTGTATACTACACTTGTACACTACACCTGTACACTACACCTGTATTCTACACATGTACACTACACCTGTATACTACACAGGTATACTACACCTGTATACTACACTTGTACACTACACCTGTACACTACACCTGTACACTACACTGTACACTACACCTGTACACTACACCTGAACACTACACCTGTACCCTACACATGTGCACTACACCTGTACACTACAACTGTACACTACACCTGTATACTACACTTGTACACTACACCTGTACACTACACCTGTACACTACACCTGTACACTACACCTGTATACTACACCTGTACACTACACCTGTATACTACACTTGTACACTACACCTGTACACTACAGCTGTACACTACACATGTACACTACACCTGTACACTACACCTGTATACTACACTTGTACACTACACCTGTACACTACACCTGTATTCTACACCTGTACACTACACCTGTATACTACACAGGTATACTACACCTGTATACTACACTTGTACACTACACATGTACACTACACCTGTACACTACACCTGTACACTACACCTGTACACTACACCTGTATACTACACTTGTACACTACACCTGTACACTACACAGGTATACTACACCTGTATACTACACTTGTACACTACACCTGTACACTACACCTGTATACTACACCTGTACACTACACCTGTATACTACACCTGTATACTACACCTGTATACTACACCTGTACACTACACATGTACACTACACCTGTACACTACACCTGTACACTACACCTGTATACTACACTTGTACACTACACCTGTACACTACACCTGTATTCTACACATGTACACTACACCTGTATACTACACAGGTATACTACACCTGTATACTACACTTGTACACTACACCTGTACACTAGACCTGTACACTACACTTGTACACTACACCTGCACACTACACCTGAACACTACACCTGTACACTACACATGTGCACTACACCTGTACACTACACCTGTACACTACACCTGTATACTACACTTGTACACTACACCTGTACACTACACCTGTACACTACACCTGTACACTACACCTGTATACTACACCTGTACACTACACCTGTATACTACACTTGTACACTACACCTGTACACTACAGCTGTACACTACACATGTACACTACACCTGTACACTACACCTGTATACTACACTTGTACACTACACCTGTACACTACACCTGTATTCTACACCTGTACACTACACCTGTATACTACACAGGTATACTACACCTGTATACTACACTTGTACACTACACCTGTACACTACACCTGTACACTACACCTGCACACTACACCTGTATACTACACTTGTACACTACACCTGTACACTACACCTGTACACTACACCTGTACACCACACATGTATACTACACCTGTACACTACACCTGTACTCTACACCTGTACACTACACCTGTATACTACACAGGTATACTACACCTGTATACTACACTTGTAAACTACACCTGTACACTACACATGTACACTACATCTGTACACTACACCTGTATACTACACTTGTACACTACACCTGAACATTATACTTGTACACTACACATGTACACTAAACCCGTACACTACACCTGTATACTACACTTGTACACTACACCTGTACACTACACCCGTACACTACACCCGTACACGACACCTGAACACTACACCTGTACACTACACATGTACACTACACCTGTACACTACACCTGTACACTATACCTGTACACTACACCTGTACACTACACCTGTACACTACACCTGAACACTACACCTGTACACTACCACATGTACACTACACCTGTACACTACACCTGAACACTACACCTGTACACTACACCTGTACACTAAACCTGTACACTACACCTGAACACTACACCTGTACACCACACCTATACACTATACCTGTACACTACACCTGTACACTACACCTGTACACTACACCTGAACACTACACCTGTACACTACACCTGTACACTACACCTGTACTCTACACCTGAACACTACACCTGTACTCTACACCTGTACTCTACACCTGAACACTACACCTGTACACTACACCAGTATACTACACCTATACACTACACCTGAACACTACACCTGTACACCACACCTGTACACTACACCTGTACACTACACCTGTACACTACACCTGTACACTACACCTGTATACTACACCTGTACACTACACCGGTACACTACACATGTACACTACACCTGTACACTGCACCTGTACACTACACCTGTACACTACACCTGTATACTACACCTGTACTCTACACCTGAACACTACACCTGTACTCTACACCTGTACTCTACACCTGAACACTACACCTGTACACTACACCAGTATACTACACCTATACACTACACCTGAACACTACACCTGTACACCACACCTGTACACTACACCTGTACACTACACCTGTACACTACACCTGTACACTACACCTGTATACTACACCTGTACACTACACCTGTACACTACACCTGTATACTACACCTGTACACTACACCTGTATACTACACCTGTACACTACACCTGTACACTACACCTGTACACTACCTGTACACTACACCTGTATACTACACCTGTATACTACACCTGTACACTACACCTGTACACTACACCTGTACACTACACATTTACACTACACCTGTATACTACACCTGTACACTACACCTGTACACTACACCTGTATACTACACCTGTACACTATACCTGAACACTACACCTGTACACTACACCTGTACACTACACCTGTATACTACACCTGTATACTACACCTGTATACTACACCTGTACACTACACCTGTACACTACACCTGTATACTACACCTGTACACTACACCTGTACACTACACCTGTACACTACACCTGTACACTACACCTGTCTGTCCCCATTGGATGGTGAAGCATTGAGTTGAAGACTCCAGAGCCGCTGGTGAACAAACACCTGAGCTTCGCTGCACGTCACACACCTGTCTGTCCCCATAGGGTTCACATCCTCTGGGAGATCCCCCCCCTCCTCCCCTGTTGTCCACAGTCCCTCAGGCTTCAGATCATGTGTATAAATGAAACTCTTCTCCCATTCAGATAGATCCTGGATGATATTATTTCACACTTGGGAGGATATAGATCAACTCTGAAGGACATCACATTCTCTTCGGTAAGTTGTCTGCAGATTCCACTTGATCAAATCCCTGATACAAAATCATGTGTTAATGGTGCTACTGGGTTTTGTATGGAAGGTGTGGAATCAACGAATTGAGTGTAAATGATGGATGGCGTTTGATAATCGATACAGGCTGGTAACCGAAGGTTATTTTACTGAACGCATCGGAAAGACAATAGTAACAGTCAGCTCTGAAAGCTACAGCAGTAGAGGGTTCAGACGGTTTGATATGAATGTATTGATCAACTACAAATGGATCAATAAAAGTATCTTACTGTAGTTCCAGTTGAGATGATGATGTCAGAGTCAGATATGTACGGTGAGAGTAGAGAGGATATATCTCACTGAATGCTCTACACCTTGATGGGTTATGTTCATGTAGATGCTGTGGGTTAACAGCGGACGTTAAATGGCTCTATTCAATCCGTATCGCAGACGTTCAGCTTTACAGCTTGATTGACATGTAAGGGTGATGTCCTGGTGGGTCCTGTTAGC
The DNA here is from genome assembly GCF_002021735.2 of Oncorhynchus kisutch. Taxonomy (NCBI): domain Eukaryota; kingdom Metazoa; phylum Chordata; class Actinopteri; order Salmoniformes; family Salmonidae; genus Oncorhynchus; species Oncorhynchus kisutch. Next base: position 13,832,622 of record NW_022261983.1, read on the forward strand.
CGGGACTGCATTCCCAGTAAACACTACAATATAAATGTAAAGGTGATCTGAAATGTTTCAGTCATACAGAATGAAGAGAGTCCTAAAGATGCAATCAGCAGTTAAAAACATCAACAAAGAGTTGTTTTCGGTAAAAAGCTGAGGGGTTGTGGGGGCTGGAGACACACTGCTATGGAAGCAAGGACTAAATATCTCCGTTACAGACACACTGCTATGGAAGCAACATCCATGATATCAATATTTGATCGTTTTAAAACCAGGTTTTGAGTTTGTTTACACTCACTTTGTCTACAAAACATTGGAGTAAAACAAGATAATGTTTGGGGTTTCTGATGGGGTGCGACTGTTGAACTAAGCTGATGAGGCATTAAATAAGTTATATTCTTCAAGAATATATGGGTATCTATTATTAATTTAGTCCCCCAAAAAATGGATGTAGCAACGGCTGATTGTCCCTTAAAGAATAGATGGTAAATCATCTACTGTTTTATTTCCCATAAGTCAGGAGAAAGTTACTGCGGTATATTATCATTTAACCCATCCATTCTATTTGACTCATGTAAAATTAGTTTGAAATATTTTTTCTAAATGACGTTTATATTCAACAGACCCAGTTATTACACAGGACTTGTAATTTTGTGATATTTAGTCGCTGCTTCCCGAACCCAAACCGTTCTATCCATCAGTCGTCCTGTTAACCGGTTGTTATGACTGGAGGATGAAAAACACACTTTATTCAAGCCTGGCTTCTCTAGGGAGTCGGTGTGACAAACAGCCTCTCCTCTCCGTGTGTTCATCTGACTGTGTGGTCCCACTGGAGAGGTTCTGCCCTGGGGGGGGGGGGACAGAGAGAGGGGGGGTACATACGTCTTCAGGTCTCAGGTGAGGTAATTCACAACACATCTCATGTGGTTTGCTGAAACATCTCTGTGTACAGAGTAGGTGCCTATAAGGGACTGAGACCGGGACAGGGAGCCATTTCAGTGACAGAATTTAATCATTTTGAATTTGGGTTAAGGTATTGAATTTGGGTTAAGGTATTGAATTTGGGTTAAGGTATTGAATTTGGGTTAAGGTGTTGAATTTGGGTTAAGGTATTGAATTTGGGTTAAGGTGTTGAATTTGGGTTAAGGTATTGAATTTGAGTTAAGGTATTGAATTTGGGTTAAGGTATTGAATTTGGGTTAAGGTATTGAATTTGGGATAAGGTATTGAATTTGGGTTAAGGTATTGAATTTGGGTTAAGGTGTTGAATTTGGGTTAAGGTATTGAATTTGGGTTAAGGTATTGAATTTGGGTTAAGGTATTGAATTTGGGTTAAGGTATTGAATTTGGGTTAAAGTATTGAATTTGGGTTAAAGTATTGAATTTGAATGCAATATTTGTTTATGTTTGAAGGGCAATATCACTCCAACGATCTATTTTGTTCTCATTAGTCCACTGTTGATACAGTCCCAAAATTATTTGCATGTCAGCAGTCAAGCAATTTTAATTGAATAATTTTTTGTTAAGTGCAATTTGCATCATTATAACATGTTTCCTCTTAAAAGTCCAGTGTCTTGAGAACTTGACTGCTGACGTGAAACATTTAGGGACTGTATCAACAATAGACTGACTAATCAAATCAAATGTTATTGGTCACATACACATGGTTAGCAGTTGTTAATGCGAGTGTAACGAAATGCTTGTGCTTCTAGTTCCGACAATGCAGTAATAACCAACGAGTAATCTAGCTAACAATTCCAAAACTACTACCTTATAGACACAAGTGTAAGGGGATAAAGAATATGTACATAAAGATATATGAATGAGTGATGGTACAGAGCAGCATAGGCAAGATACAGTAGATGGTATTGAGTGCAGTATATACATATGAGATGAGTATGTAAACAAAGTGGCATAGTTAAAGTGGCTAGTGATACATGTATTACATAAAGATACAGTAGATGATATAGAGTACAGTATATACGTATACATATGAGATAAATAATGTAGGGTATGTAAACATTAAACATGTAAACAATGGACTAATCAACGTTTCATATATTCAACTTCTCAGATGCATTCTGATTCAGTTTTCAAATTCAGTTCTCTAAATTCAGATTCAAAACCAGAGACAACATCCTGGTACTTTGCCAGCCAGGAAAGGTAGAGGAGAACAGATAGAACCAAACACTGTGTTCAGCAGAAAGCTCTGGTGGTTTCCTCTGGTGGTTTCCTCTGGTGGTTTCTGAAGACCATGTGGCATTTTAAATGTATTTTCTTCTAATGATATTAAATCTAGCATCTGAACCGTTTTGGCTATTAGCTAATATGACCCCATTCCTGAAGGCTAAGAATCTCTGGAACATGGATATAACCCAGGTGGTTTGATAAACGTTGTTGGAGACTTGAAGACTTGTGTTAGCTTCCTGAACTAATCCCTATGGGCTTTATCTAACACAGTCTTGTGACATGCAGGAGACCTGGTTCGAACCCAGTCAGTCACAAGAAGAAGATGAAATAGGCAGTGTAAAGGCCTTAGAAGGGCTACGACAGGACAGTTACACTATGTCAATTCTATGTGATCTCTGTGTGATCTCTGTGTGATCTCTATGCGATCTCCGTGTGATCTCTGTGTGATCTCTGTGTGATCTCTGTGTGATCTCTGTGTGATCTCAATGTGATCTCCATGTGATCTCTATGTGATCTCCATGTGATCTCCATAGAGGGGAACACATCCATGCTCCATAAAGTCTTAGCTTTCAGGAATGGGGTTATATTAGCCAATAGCCAAACTGGTTTCCATGCTCCATTCAAATTCGGAATGCCAACATTTTCTGTTGACCACAGTGTTTGATTCTATCTGTTCTCCTCCACGTTTCCTGGTTGGCAAAGTACCAGGATGTTGTATCTGGTTTTGAACCTGAATTTAAATAACTGAATTTGAAAACTGAATCAGAATTCATCTGAGAAGTTGAATATATGAAACGCTGATACACTTGAAATGATGGTTTGCAATCTTGATACACGGACAAGGAAAGCAATATCTACTATATTGAAACTGAATTTATAATTATTGAACTTGAATATTCAAATACATAGAATTTTAAAACTCAATGAAATATTAATTCAATTCGGTTTTTAAACATTAAATATGTTTGATGATAATAATTTGATGAATTCAATGATTCAATTTGTACATTACAAATTCTAAAATATGAAATTAAATTTCAACATCTTAATACAAATTCAAAATTGTGGAATTTCATATACAATTTCTATTGGCACTGAAATGGCTCCATTCAGGGAGCAACGCCCATTGGATATGAAGGGGGCTCATGCCATGTTGGATAGAAATATACCCATCACTTTCTTCGACACAGAAGTGAACAGATATTACATTTGGCTGTAAGTGCCTCCTTGAAACAAATTAGATGCATAATGCTTCTGCCTGGGAGACGAAAGGGGAAGGAGAAGCTGAGCTGTGAGACCTACAGCAGGTTGTCAAAGTGGAGGGCATGGTACTGTTAATATGGACTTTACAGGAGGTTGTCAAAGATGAAGAGCCTGGTACTGTTAATATGGACTTTACAGGAGGTTGTCAAAGATGAAGAGCCTGGTACTGTTAATATGGACATTACAGGAGGTTGTCAAAGATGAAGAGCCTGGTACTGTTAATATGGACTTTACAGGAGGTTGTCAAAGATGAAGAGCCTGGTACTGTTAATATGGACTTTACAGGAGGTTGTCAAAGATGAAGAGCCTGGTACTGTTTATATGGACTTTACAGGAGGTTGTCAAAGATGAAGAGCCTGGTACTGTTAATATGGACTTTACAGGAGGTTGTCAAAGATGAAGAGCCTGGTACTGTTAATATGGACTTTACAGGAGGTTGTCAAAGATGAAGAGCCTGGTACTGTTTATATGGACTTTACAGGAGGTTGTCAAAGATGAAGAGCCTGGTACTGTTAATATGGACTTTACAGGAGGTTGTCAAAGATGAAGAGCCTGGTACTGTTAATATGGACTTTACAGGAGGTTGTCAAAGATGAAGAGCCTGGTACTGTTTATATGGACTTTACAGGAGGTTGTCAAAGATGAAGAGCCTGGTACTGTTAATATGGACTTTACAGGAGGTTGTCAAAGATGAAGAGCCTGGTACTGTTAATATGGACTTTACAGGAGGTTGTCAAAGATGAAGAGCCTGGTACTGTTAATATGGACTTTACAGGAGGTTGTCAAAGATGAAGAGCCTGGTACTGTTTATATGGACTTTACAGGAGGTTGTCAAAGATGAAGAGCCTGGTACTGTTAATATGGACTTTACAGGAGGTTGTCAAAGATGAAGAGCCTGGTACTGTTAATATGGACTTTACAGGAGGTTGTCAAAGATGAAGAGCCTGGTACTGTTAATATGGACTTTACAGGAGGTTGTCAAAGATGAAGAGCCTGGTACTGTTTATATGGACTTTACAGGAGGTTGTCAAAGATGAAGAGCCTGGTACTGTTAATATGGACTTTACAGGAGGTTGTCAAAGATGAAGAGCCTGGTACTGTTAATATGGACTTTACAGGAGGTTGTCAAAGATGAAGAGCCTGGTACTGTTTATATGGACTTTACAGGAGGTTGTCAAAGATGAAGAGCCTGGTACTGTTAATATGGACTTTACAGGAGGTTGTCAAAGATGAAGAGCCTGGTACTGTTTATATGGACTTTACAGGAGGTTGTCAAAGATGAAGAGCCTGGTACTGTTTATATGGACTTTACAGCAAAAGATACATCAAAGATATGTGTGTAGTGGATGGCTAAGATACAGTAGCATCGATCTGTTGGAGCAGCATCAATACTGCCTTCCCCAAACCTGTTGGAGTAGCATCGATACTGCCTTCCCCAGACCTGTTGGAGTAGCATCGATACTGCCTTCCCCAGACCTGTTGGAGTAGCATCGATACTGCCTTCCCTAGACCTGTTGGAGTAGCATCAATACTGCCTTCCCCAGACCTATTAGAGTAGCATCAATACTGCCTTCCCCAAACTTGTTAGAGTAGCATCAATACTGCCTTCGCCAGACCTGTTGGAGTAGCATTGATACTGCCTTTCCCAGACCTGTTGGAGTAGCATCGATACTGCCTTCCCCAAACCTGTTGGAGTAGCATCAATACTGCCTTCCCCAAACCTGTTGGAGTAGCATCGCTACTGCCTTCCCCAGACCTGTTAGAGTAGCATCAATACTGCCTTCCCCAGACCTGTTGGAGACCTGCAAGTCCTTTTATCCAGGTGCAATAGGGGCGGTCCTCGTCTCCCAGTGGTCCTCAGGCGAGGGTGTATTCCCTGTGCACACAGTTGAACTCTCCAGAGAACATCCATTCTGGGTAAAGAGAAACCTTCCCTATAGTCCCTAATTGAGACAGAATAACAGAACAGTTCCCTGTTCACACAGTTTACACATCGTTTCAGCTCTCTAAAGTGCTCTAGCGTGTCATTGGAGACTGTCGGTTCCACAGAGGGCTCCTTGGTAGAGCCAGAATAACAGAACAATAGCCTGCAGGGAGGCCCGTGTGCTGTTTATCAGCTGTCTGTGTGACTGAAGAGGATCGTGACACAGAGGTCCACACGTACTGCAGCTCAGCTGAGACTCTTCGGTTTAATTACGAGAACACTGGCTGGGAAGGATCTTTCCTTTAAAGGGTCAGACCGCAGTTGGAACAATAACCAAGCGGTACCCAGCCACTTGGCCATTTGGTTAACAGGTGAGGGATGGGGTTTGAGAAATATAGCCACTCTCAAATTCACAGACAGAGATATGGGTACAAGGACTGACCATCCATGATATCAACATTATAGTTTTAACACCTGTTTTGAGGCTATACAGTGTTGGTTTTCATTTACTTTGTTTACAAACATTGTAGTAAAAACAGGATATATTTTGGGTTCTGATGGGGTATGACAGCTGAACTAAGCTCATGAGGAATTTATACATTTTATTCTGCAAGAATCAACGGCTAAATATCATTCATTTAACAGCTCATATAAAGGGAGGGATCAACTCCGGGTTGGTCCTTTAAAGGTCCAATGCAGCCCTTTTTATCTCAATATCAAATCCTTTCTGAGTAACAATTAACTACCTTCCTGTGATAGTTTTCCATTAATATTGGTCAGACATTTACAAAATTTGATTTTTAGCAACAACAACAAAGAATTCAAGGAATACATTTTTCTTGGACTGTCTGGGAGTCTGAATGAGGTTTGGAACTCTCTTTGTGACCGGTCTATTACAACTTATATCGCCTGGTGATGTCACCGGTCTATTACAACTTATACCGCCTGGTGATGTCACCGGTCTATTACAACTTATACCGCCTGGTGATGTCACCGGTCTATTACAACTTATACCGCCTGGTGATGTCACCGGTCTATTACAACTTATACCGCCTGGTGATGTCACCGGTCTATTACAACTTATACCGCCTGGTGATGTCACCGGTCTATTACAACTTATACCGCCTGGTGATGTCACCGATCTATTACAACTTATACCGCCTGGTGATGTCACCGGTCTATTACAACTTATATCGCCTGGTGATGTCACCGGTCTATTACAACTTATACCGCCTGGTGATGTCACCCGTCTATTACAACTTATACCGCCTGGTGATGTCACCGGTCTATTACAACTTATACCGCCTGGTGATGTCACCGGTCTATTACAACTTATACCGCCTGGGGATGTCACCGGTCTATTACAACGTATACCGCCTGGTGATGTCACCGGTCTATTACAACGTATACCGCCTGGTGATGTCACCGGTCTATTACAACTTATACCGCCTGGTGATGTCACCGGTCTATTACAACGTATACCGCCTGGTGATGTCACCGGTCTATTACAACGTACACCGCCTGGTGATGTCACCGGTCTATTACAACGTACACCGCCTGGTGATGTCACCGGTCTATTACAACTTATACCGCCTGGTGATGTCACCGGTCTATTACAACTTATACCGCCTGGTGATGTCACCGGTCTATTACAACGTATACCGCCTGGTGATGTCACCGGTCTATTACAACGTATACCGCCTGGTGATGTCACCGGTCTATTACAACTTATACCGCCTGGTGATGTCACCGGTCTATTACAACGTATACCGCCTGGTGATGTCACCGGTCTATTACAACGTACACCGCCTGGTGATGTCACCGGTCTATTACAACTTATACCGCCTGGTGATGTCACCGGTCTATTACAACTTATACCGCCTGGTGATGTCACCGGTCTATTACAACTTATACCGCCTGGTGATGTCACCGGTCTATTACAACTTATACCGCCTGGTGATGTCACTGGTCTATTACAACTTATACCGCCTGGTGATGTCACCGGTCTATTACAACGTATACCGCCTGGTGATGTCACCGGTCTATTACAACGTATACCGCCTGGTGATGTCACCGGTCTATTACAACGTATACCGCCTGGTGATGTCACCGGTCTATTACAACGTATACCCCCTGGTGATGTCACCGGTCAAGCTGAAACTCTACCCAAAACCTGCTGGTTAGAAGGTCGATTATATTTTCTACCAGAAACTGATAGAAAATAACACCAATACATCTTTTCACACTTTTACAGTGTTCGTTTCATCAGCTGGTGTACAATATGATTAAAAAACACAGAAAAAGCTGAATTTTGACTGCCTGGGCCTTTAAAGCATGGAATAAGGTGCGACACCATGATGTTAAAGGGGACTATATATATATATACAGATATATTTGACATGAAAACATTGGCAAATGGAAGCATACTTAGTGATGCTTAATTCCTTAGTTGTGGGTCAGTTCCCCACTATAAGGTTAAACTAGGACTTTGGAGATTAACATATATGCAATCATCTAAATGAGATTTTACTCCGGACATTTGATGGATAATTTATGCATTACGTTTGATTATTCATGACGGTTTCCTTCTAACTGCCATACTGTATGTCTATTAGTGACAGACCATGGTTGCCCACCGCCCCTGTCCAATTTAACCCTTAGTAATAATGTATTATGTATATACGAGATCAATTCATAAATACATTCATTAATAAGTGTCTGTTTATCTTTGAATCGCTTCCCCCCCCCCACTTTTATTGATCTTTTTTTTTTATCTCCATCAGTGTTGTTTAATCTGACCTCTGACCTCTGACCTCTGATCTCTGCGGTGTGTAAAGTAAACCATGGATGATCATTAATTAATAAGTGTCTGTTTATCTTTGAATCGCTTTTTTATTCATCTTTTATTTTTTATTTTTTTATCTCCATCAGTGTTGTTTAATCTGACCTCTGACCTCCGACCTCTGCGGTGTGTAAAGTAAACCATGGATGATCCTCTCACTCTATATTCATCACTCAACGCCACCAGCCTCCCCACTGCTCTCTACAGTGCTGTTACTGAGCTCGTGACCAACGCCACGGTCAAACCCTTCAGTGTGTTTCATGGGTGCGAGGAGAATGTGTCAGGGATCCTCTTCGACCTGTCTGTTCAGACCTTCAACGTGTTCCTGGGACTCCCCGCTAACATCTTAGGTAGGTAGACCCAGAGGTTACAGAGGTAAGAGCAGTCCACCAGTAGCCGTAAGGTTGCTGATTCCAATCCCAGGAACTATCTTGTACCATTGTGTCTTTCCAGGGTATTGACCCCTGACCCTATACTCCTTCCATTGTGCTTATATTTACATATCTCCAGGGTATTGACCCCTGACCCTATACTCCTTCCAGTGTGTTTATATTTACATAACTCCAGGGTATTGACCCCTGACCCTATACTCCTTCCAGTGTGTTTATATTTACATAACTCCAGGGTATTGACCCCTGACCCTATACTCCTTCCAGTGTGTTTATATTTTGGGTGTCGGGAGCAGAGAAAAACATAATAATTTCTGTCTCTGACGGACTATGAAACTAGCTAATAACATTGTTGTCTTGCCTTGTGTTAGTCATGGTGATTCTGTTCCGTAACCGTAAGGAGCCGTCCTCCTCAGACATCTTCCTGGGCTGTCTGGCCTTCATGGACGCTTACTTTGGCATCATGGTCCCCTTCAGCTATCTGAACATCTACTACTGGCACAGCAAGGATGTCTGGTCCGCTCTCATGTTCTCCTTCGGCGTCAAGGTGCAGGGCTATAGGATAACGGATAATTTAGTGTATCTGGATTCTGGAATTTCAGCGTCTGAAATTGTACCCTGTTAAATAGCATACTACTTTTGACCATAACCCTATGGACACCCCTATAGACACCCCTTTGGACACTCCTATAGACACCCCTATGGACACCCCCATGGACACCCCTATGGACACCCTTATGGACACCCCATTAGACACCCCTATGGACACCCCTATGGACACCCCTATGGACACCCCTTTGGACACCCCTTTGGACACTCCTATAGACACCCCCATGGACACCCCCATTGACACCACTATAGACACCCTTATGGACACCCCTATAGACACCCCTATGGACACCCCTATGGACACCTCCATTGACATCCTTATAGACACCACCATTGACATCCTTATAGACACCCCTATGGACACCCCATGGACACCCCTATGGACACCCCTATAGACACCCCTATGGACACCCCTTTGGACACCCCTTTGGACACTCCTATAGACACCCCCATGGACACCCCCATTGACACCACTATAGACACCCTTATGGACACCACTATAGACACCCCTATGGACACCTCTATTGACATCCTTATAGACACCCCCATTGACATCCTTATAGACACCCCCATGGACACCCATATGGACACCCCATGGACACCCGTATGGACACCCCTATGGACACCCCTATGGACACCCCTATAGACACCCATATGGACACCCTTATGGACACCCCATGGACACCCCTATAGAAACCCATGTAGACACCACTAAGGACACCCTTATAGACACCCCTATATACACACTTATAGACACCCCTATAGACACCCCTATGGACATCCCTATGGACACCCCTGTAGACACCCCTATGGACACCCCATTAGACACCCTTATAGACACCCCTATAGACACCCCTATAGACACCCCTATAGACACTCTTATAGACACCCATATAGACACCCCTATGGACACCTCTATTGACATCCTTATAGACACCCCCATTGACATCCTTATAGACACCCCCATGGACACCCCATGGACACCCCTATGGACACCCCTATAGACACCCATATGGACACCCTTATGGACACCCCATGGACACCCTTATAGACACCCCTATAGAAACCCCTATAGACACCACTATGGACACCCTTATAGACACCCCTATATACACACTTATAGACACCCCTATAGACACCCCTATGGACATCCCTATGGACACCCCTGTAGACACCCCATGGACACCCCATTAGACACCCTTATAGACACCCCTATAGACACCCCTATAGACACCCCTATAGACACTCTTATAGACACCCCTATAGACACCCCTATGGACACCCCTATAGACACCCCTATGGACACCCTTATGGACACCCCATGGACACCCCTATAGACACCCCCATGGACACCCCTAGAGACACCCTTATAGACACCCCTATAGACACCCCTATGGACACCCCTATAGACACCCCCATGGACACCCCTATAGCCACCCTTATAGACATCCCTATGGACACCCTTATAGACACCCCTATATACACACTTATAGACACCCCTATAGACACCCCTATGGACATCCCCATGGACACCCCTGTAGACACCCCTATGGACACCCCATTAGACACCCTTATAGACACCCCTATAGACACCCCTATAGACACTCTTATAGACACCCCTATAGACACCCCTATGGACACCCCTATAGACACCCCTATGGACACCCTTATGGACACCCCATGGACACCCCTATAGACACCCTTATAGACACCCCTATAGACACCCCCATGGACACCCCTAGAGACACCCTTATAGACACCCCTATAGACACCCCTATGGACACCCCTATAGACACCCCCATGGACACCCCTATAGCCACCCTTATAGACACCCCTATGGACACCCTTATAGACACCCCTATAGACACCCCTATGGACACCCCATGGACACCCCTATGGACACCCCTGTAGACACCCCAATGGTCACCCCTATAGACACCCCTATGGACACCCCTATAGACACCCCTATGGACACCCCTATGGACACCCTTATGGACACCCCATGGACACCCCTATGGACACCCCTGTAGACACCCCAATGGTCACCCCTATAGACACCCCTATGGACACCCCTATAGACACCCCTATGGACACCCCTATAGACACCCTTATGGACACCCCTTTGGACACCCCTTTGGACACTCCTATAGACACCCCCATGGACACCCCCATTGACACCACTATAGACACCCTTATGGACACCCCTATAGACACCCCTATGGACACCTCTATTGACATCCTTATAGACACCCCCATTGACATCCTTATAGACACCCCCATGGACACCCCTATGGACACCCCTATGGACACCCCTTTGGACACTCCTATAGACACCCCCATGGACACCCCTATGGACACCCCTATAGACACCCTTATGGACACCCCATGGACACCCCTATGGACACCCCTGTAGACACCCCAATGGTCACCCCTATAGACACCCCTATGGACACCCCTATAGACACCCTTATAGACACCCCTATAGACACCCCCATGGACACCAATATGGGCCCTGGTCAAAATAAGTACATTATGTAGGGAACATATGTTGTAGAGGTTACATCCAAAATGACACTCAATTCCCTACATAGTGGGGCTCTGGTCAAATGTAGTGCACAATATAGGGAATAGGGGCCACTATCTTGTACGTAACATCTCATCTGTGACATTTGACAATAAGTAAACTTGTTTTTCTCCACCTCCTCCTCCTCCTCTTCTTCCTCCTCCTCTTTCTCCACCTCCTTGTCCTCCTTCCTATTCTCCTCCTCCTCCACCTCCTTGTCCTCCTTCCTATTCTCCTCCTCCTCCACCTCCTTGTCCTCCTTCCTATTCTCCTCCTCCTCCTCCTCCTCCTCCTTCTCCTCCTCCCTTTCTCCTCCTTCTCCCCCTCCTCTTCCTCCTTCTCCTCCTTCATATTCTCCTCCTCCTCTTCCTCTTCCTCCACCTCCTTGTCCTCCTTCATATTCTCCTCCTCCTCTTCCTCTTCCTCCACCTCCTTGTCCTCCTTCCTATTCTCCTCCTTCTCCACCTCCTTCTCCTCCTTCCTATTCTCCTCCTCCTCCTCCCTTTCTCCTCCTCCTCCTCCACCTCCTCCTCCTTCCTATTCTCCTCCTCCTTCTCCTCCTTCCTATTCTCCTTCTCCCCCTCCCCCTCCTCCCCCTCCTTCTCATCCTCCTTTCTCTCCACTTTCTTCTCGTCCAGGACACCAGCGGTCCTCTGTTCCTGTCCTGTATCTGTTTGGATCGGTTCGTGGCGGTCCTCTTCCCTCTATCCTACGGCCAGCTGAAGGACACCAAGTACAGGGTGTCTCTCTCGGCGGTGGTCCTGGGGCTCACCTTCACCTACGCCTCCGCCAAGACCATCGGGGGCCTGCACAACTTCGAGAAGGTCAATCCATAGATCAATCAATCACTCAATCAATAGATTAATCAATCAATCCCACTTTATTGTATGGCACATATTGGACAAAAGTAGCAATACAATGCACTCCACAGTATAACATAATACATAAATAACGTAAATCAATGAATAAAAACAACTAAAACAAAAAGTTAAAGGTTAAAAACACGAAATATAAACACGGCCACAAAGGTTGCATTTAAATCTTCTGCTACCCTCAGGTCTTCACAGGGACGATCCTGGCAACGTTTGGCTGGATGGTGTTGTGTAACGGGGCCATCCTGGTGGCCCTGAAGAGATCCAGTGGCTCTGGGAAGGACGACATGCACCCCATGAAGAAGAAAGCCTTCAAGATGGTGATGTCGGTCCTGTCCATCATCGTGTTCAACTACTTGCCTCCGGTGGCTCTGTTCCCTTTTGAGGTGATGACCTGGGTGGGGGCATTGTCCATCGAAATAGAATAGATAGAATCACAGACCCATTGACTTCTCCCATTGACCCATTGACTTGACTCTCATTGACTCATTGACCCATTGACTTGACTCCTATTGACTCATTGACCCATTGTTTTGACTCACATTGACTTCTCCCATTGATCCATTGACTTGAATGAGGACTCCCGTTCTAGTGATTCTATTTCTTGTCCTTAATGATGTTGCCTGATGTATAAAGACACATTCCTAGATGGCTTGTCTACAGGTCTGAACAGTTCCAGTAACTTTCCCCCCCCCAAATCCCACGTTTGCTAGAAATCCTGGTTGGAAGATTCCCAGAATAGGAAGGGAATTAACAGGAAACCCAGAATACTCGCAAACAAGGATTTCTGGAAAAACCTGTGAATGTTGGGAAAGTCACCAGAACGTTGCAACCTGAAGCCAGATCAACAAAGATCCAATCCTGTTATATTTGTTGCACGGCAGTTGAGTTGTTCTGATGTCCCCTTCCAGGACCACTACCCTCCGGACGCGTTCCGAGAACTACATGTCACACCTGTAAAATACTCGAGAATCGTGAATTCTTTGTGAATTGTGAATCATTTGGAGAGAAATAAATATGTAATAAAGCTCTTATAAACAGTTATTTTTCCAGTCTTTTGTTTTCCAGTTTTCTTAGAAATGTATAATGATTATATGTTATGATGGAGAGAAGAATCAGATGATGTCTATCGTTAGTCTGTTATGATGGAGAGGAGAACCAGATGATGTTTAGTCTGTTATGATGGAGAGGAGAACCAGATGATGTTTAGTCTGTTATGATGGAGATGAGAACCAGATGATGTTTAGTCTGTTATGATGGAGATGAGAACCAGATGATGTTTAGTCTGTTATGATGGAGAGGAGAACCAGATGATGTTTAGTCTGTTATGATGGAGAGGAGAACCAGATGATGTTTAGTCTGTTATGATGGAGAGGAGAACCAGATGATGTCTATCGTTAGTCTGTTATGACGGAGAGGAGAACCAGATGATGTCTATCGTTAGTCTGTTATGATGGAGAGGAGAATCAGATGATGTCTATCGTTAGTCTGTTATGACGGAGAGGAGAACCAGATGATGTTTAGTCTGTTATGATGGAGAGGAGAACCAGATGATGTTTAGTCTGTTATGATGGAGAGGAGAACCAGGTCATTAGTCTGTTATGATGGATAGGAGAACCAGATGATGTTTAGTCTGTTATGATGGATAGGAGAACCAGATGATGTTTAGTCTGTTATGATGGATAGGAGAACCAGATGATGTTTAGTCTGTTATGATGGAGAGGAGAACCAGATGATGTTTAGTCTGTTATGATGGAGAGGAGAACCAGATGATGTTTAGTCTGTTATGATGGAGAGGAGAACCAGATGATGTTTAGTCTGTTATGATGGAGAGGAGAACCAGATGATGTCACAGATGTGTCTAGTGTAATGGTGATCTAATTAAAGACTGACACAAGCTGTTGTGCGCTTCTGCTTGTTCACACAAGCATTTAGAGGTACTACGTATAAACCCAGTATTACTACGAGCGTTGGGGTCAATTCAGAAAATTCATGACTGCAACAAGAATAGTCCACATTGAAAATATATGACATTGTTGAATTTAAATGTACATCCACCTAACTTCACCTGAACCTTGATTTACTCCCCTGTTGTAAGTCGGCTGGTATTGAAGTCAAAAACAGACATAGTAGAAATATATAGTAGGAAACTCCAGGTACACAGATGTATTTGAGGTTAATCCTTTATTAAAAACAGTAAAAGAAAGTTCGGAGGCCACACATAATGATGCAATCTAGTTCAATTACAGGACTACATGTCAGTCAGTTTGGTAAAGCATGTGCATTTAACAACATAAACAATACACATCTGACACATTTAGCCAGCTACGGTCTTATTAATGTTACATGACCTCCTGTTGTACACATCTCCTTGACTTGTGTCCCAAAACTCTCTCTTTCTTTCCTGAAGTGTGCACTCGTTCACTACTCCATACAATATATGGATATGGATATGTGTTGGCATGGGCTGGACTCTAGAGGGAGTTCCATATTCCAGTCATGTCCTTTGAAATCCATAAAGGAAAGTGAACGAGTGCACACTTCGGGAGAAAGGAGAGCTTATTGGGACGCAACCCATATATCCCACCACACAGGTATCGTTATCATACAACCAAATTATTTTAAACAAGACAGTATAACTAATGTTTTTCTCTACATTCCTGAAACCAAACATTTGATTCCATAGTTGGATGTTGAATGACAGGTTGACAGAACCAGAACCATGCAGTGATAGTATGGTACGGATGATGTTTCCAGTTGAGATACACTGCTTTGCGTTGTGTTTCAATACTCGTCTTTGGCTTCCTTCCTCGTCTCCTTTCCTTCATTAGCACTGAGGAAGTATCAGGTGTTTTGAGTTGATAGACACCGGCTGGGTCTCAATACTCTTTCATTACTTCCTTTACTTGTCTTCTCCCCTCATTTCCTTTCCTTCAGGACCTCTAACAGGTGAAAGGATTGGATGGCTTTCCACCATATTGATTTTTTTACCTACAGTATCACTTCTTTCCATATCACTGATCATGAAGGAAAAGGACACAAGGAAAGGACACAAGGAAAGGGAGCTAGTTACGACTATCGAGACACAGCCACTGCTAAAAGGCCATTGTTGTTGTTTTTTCCATTCTTTTTTTTATTGTCTTGGTGACAAAACCTCAATCTCAGAGAACAAGCTGACAAACTGTGGGTTATGGAACGGAACTTCCACACAGCTGTCGCTATGGAGACGCAGTTCTAACAGAAGTCACGGAACATATGTGATATGACAGCGTAGTAAGTATTCACAGAACTCAACAGTAAGGAAGAAAGGAATCCTCATAGACAAAGCCTTGAACGAGCTTCAACTGACACAGACATACTATAGTAAGCTCTGGCTTGGTCCAGCGGATTTGTTTGTGTGTGTGTGTGTGTGTGTGTGTGTGTGTGTGTGTGTGTGTGTGTGTGTGTGTGTGTGTGTGTGTGTGTGTGTGTGTGTGTGTGTGTGTGTGTGTCAGTCAGAAGATGTGGAGAAGGACATCAAAGGAGTGTGCAATATTTCTTTCAGCTTAAAGATTTACAGGGTTTTATAATAACAGCAAAAGCAGACGTCTCGGCGTCGCCATGACAGCTCGTGCAGGTCCTAAAGCTTCTTCCTCTACCTCGGTATCCCGTAACAGAAAATGGGCTTTTCCAGTACAAGATCATCTTCAAAACAGACAGACAGTTCATCAGAGCACTTCAGTATAAGGGACAAACCGTTTCTGTACACAAGGGTCATCACCATGGTGACACGATGTCATCAGGATGAGACGCTTTGGATCAGGGCACATCGTCCACGTTATCCTCTCTCTCTCTCTCTCTCTCTGAAGTATACGCATACAGGGCACTTACTGTAGCCATGGCGATACAGCTATAGAGACAGCTAGGACTAGGTTCCAATACCCTAGCCTGGCTTCCTCCCCTCACCTCTGGGAACTGTTGTGAGCAAAAATACACATTTTTGTCCCGTCTCAGATAATGAACACAAACATCTTCATCTCTCTTCGTGTTCTTGAGGACCTCTGATCCCCAAAATAAACGGATGATGATAAATGCTAAATATCAACAGAGAATTGTAAGTACACACACAGCTGTATTAGAAAACAGATCAACTAGAACATTTTGCGGTTAATCGGTAAAGCAATCCCAGAACACTGACTGAAGCCTCAACTAATGACAGTAGTTCATTTTTAAAGAGTTGTAAGTGTTTTTTTTGTTTTTTTTACGCACACTGGATAGCATCCTACATACAGTCTGTCTGGTTGTCTCTCTCAATCTGTCTGTCTTTTAAAGGGTCGTTGGTCGTTTTTAGGTAAACGTAGTCAGCCAACCACTGTGTTCTTCTGAGCCTAGTCCCCAGCCACGTTGTTCTTTTCACGTCCTCGTAACGTTCTCTAAAACGCTCTCTGTGACGTTCTCTGAATGTTCTCTACTGGCGGCGCTTGTCTTTGGCTGGATCTTCTGTAGGAGATGTCTGAGCCGCCGAGCTATGAGGGCTGAGGGAGAGAGGGAGGGAAGGAGGAGAGAGGGAGGGAAGACTATGCCTATCAAATACTCAGAGGCCATATTCCATCTAGATACAGATGGGTTGTGAGTGGAAGTAAGTGCTAATCATACATACTCACTGTGTTGCCCGGTTAGGGTCCATGGCTGGGTCAGGTGGTTCACCCACCTCTGAGTCACTGAGAGGGGCTGTATCATCGGTGCTGCTCAGGGATCTGACCCCCTCCACCAGCTCCCTGGCCTCTGCAGCTAACTGGCAGGCTGGGTCTGGGATGGGAGAGGGGGTCTCTGGGCTGTCTGTGGCTGGAGAGGTCCTGCTACTCCTGTTAGTACAAGGAAGCACATATACATACGTTCACACACACACACACACACACACACACACACACACACACACACACACACACACACACACACACACACACACACACACACACACACACACACACCCTCCGGTCAGATCAACAGACTGTCAGAATGAACAAACATTTTAAGAATTGTCATTAAGGTGTTACATTTAGAAGATAAGCACTTACCCATTTTCCATTCCAAACAAGCTGGGGGTGGTGAGCACTTTGTGAACATTCTGAGAAATAAACACATTCAGCCAGTCAGTTAGCCAGTCAGTTAGCCAATCAGTTAGCCAGCCAGTCAGTCAGCCAGTTAACCAGTCAGTTAGCCAATCAGTTAGCCAGCCAGTCAGTCAGCCAGTTAACCAGTCAGTCAGCCAGTTAACCAGCCAGTCAGTTAGCCAGTCAGTTAGCCAATCAGTTAGCCAGCCAGTCAGTCAGCCAGTTAACCAGTCAGTCAGCCAGTTAACCAGCCAATCAGTTAGCCAGCCAGTCAGTCAGCCAGTTAACCAGTCAGTCAGTTAGCCAGCCAGTCAGTCAGCCAGTTAACCAGCCAGTCAGTTAGCCAGTCAGTTAGCCAGCTAGTCAGTCAGCCAGTTAACCAGCCAGTCAGTTAGCCAGCCAGTCAGTCAGCCAGTTAACCAGCCAGTCAGTTAGCCAGCCAGTCAGTCAGCCAGTCGGACAGCCAGCCAGTCAGTCAGCCAGTCAGTTAGCCAGCCCGTCAGT
Source organism: Oncorhynchus kisutch (assembly GCF_002021735.2). NCBI lineage: Eukaryota > Metazoa > Chordata > Actinopteri > Salmoniformes > Salmonidae > Oncorhynchus > Oncorhynchus kisutch. The sequence continues at coordinate 13,850,856 of NW_022261983.1, forward strand.
CAGCCAGTTAGCCAGTCAGTTAGTCAGTTAGTCAGTCAGCCAGTCAGTTAACCAGCCAGTCAGTCAGCCAGTTAGCCAGTCAGTTAGTCAGTCAGCCAGTCAGTTAACCAACCAGTCAGTCAGCCAGTTAACCAGCCAGTCAGTCAGCCAGTTAGCCAGCCAGTCAGTCAGCGAGTTAGCCAGCCAGTCAGTTAGCCAGTCAGCACAGAAATCCACATACATAAAACTAGAAAGTATTTTTGAACCACTAGGTGGCAGTACAGGTTCAGAACATTACAGACCGTGCCCAGAGAGGCATCAGCTAGGGCTGATGTGGTAGGTGTGTTCCAGAACCTGTGTGACTGTGTTTACAGGTGAGAGGTGGACAGGTGAGTGTTGTTGTAAAGGTGTGTTACAGGGTGTAATGTTACCTGTGTGAAGCCCAGGAGTTAGTTGTATGAGAGGTGGACAGGTGAGTGTTGTTGTAAAGGTGTGTTGGGGGTGAGTCACAGGTGTGTTACAGGTGTAGTGTACCTGTGCGAATCCCAGTAGTTTCTTGTTGGAGATCTCCAGGTGTCTTCTGCTCAGCTCAGACTTCCTCAGCTGACAGTCAATCATCGACAACTTCCTGTTTAACTCCATCACATCTTCCTAGAGTATAACACACAGAATCACTTCCTGTTTAACTCCATCATATCCTTCTGGGGTACAACACACACACAATCACTTCCTGTTAAACTCCATCACATTTTCCTGGGGTACAACACACAGAATCACTTCCTGTTAAACTCCATCACATCCTCCTGACTAGTGTTGTCCTGCTTGGGTCACAGTATTTTAGGGTAGAAAAGACTAGTGTTGTCCTGCTGGGTCACAGTATTTTAGGGTAGAAAAGACTAGTGTGGTCCTGCTGGGTCACAGTATTTTAGGGTAGAAAAGACTAGTGTGGTCCTGCTGGGTCACAGTATTTTAGGGTAGAAAGGACTAGTGTTGTCCTGCTGGGTCACAGTATTTTAGGGTAGAAAAGACTAGTGTGGTCCTGCTGGGTCACAGTATTTTAGGGTAGAAAAGACTAGTGTGGTCCTGCTGGGTCACAGTATTTTAGGGTAGAAAGGACTAGTGTTGTCCTGCTGGGTCACAGTATTTTAGGGTAGAAAAGACTAGTGTGGTCCTGCTGGGTCACAGTATTTTAGGGTAGAAAAGACTAGTGTTGTCCTGCTGGGTCACAAACAATTGTCTAGAGTGTTTCAGAAATGGAGAGGTCTGCTGCCCTCCACTGCAACCAACCTGCACATCTTTCTGACTGCTTTGTCATCACTTGTGTCTGCGGCCCACCCAGACGACTCTAGTCTTTACTTCCATTAATTGGTTTTAAGTCTACCTTAGTAGCTTCCAGACCCTTCTGTTTCTTGCCCGCCAGTTGGTTCTTCAGGTCTTTGATCTCAGCCTCTAGCAGTGTAATGACCTCTTCATAGTCCTGCTCTGCACTGTTACTCTGTCTGTCTCCCTGCACTGCCTCCGCTACCTGCAGGGGTAGAAGAAGAAGAAGAAGAAGAAGATGATGAAGAAGAAGAAGAAGAGAAGATGAAGAGGTACCCAAGGTCTAACAGAAATTCAACCTGGGACACATACCAGCCGTACTGCAGACATTTACATGAGTACACAAACTGTACACAGAGAGACCATGGAGCAGCTGTGGGGGTGAAGTCTCTTGTCTTGTTTAGGGGTTTATTAGTGGATAAATATTACCTGCACACGAGTCTTCAGGCGACTGTTCTCCTCCACCGTCGCACACGCTTTCTGATGGAGGGAGGGAGAGGGAATGAGGGAGGGAGGGATGGAGAGAGAGGGAAGGAGGGAATGAGGGATGGAGAGAGAGGGAGGGAGAGGGAGGGAGAGGGAATGAGGGAAGGAGGGATGGAGAGAGTGGGAGGGAGGGAATGAGGGAGGAGGGAGGGAGAGAGAGGGAGGGAATGAGGGAGGGAGGGAGGGATGGAGAGAGAGGGAGGGAATGAGTGAAGGAAAAAGAGCAATAATGAGTGTGTTAAAACAACTATGCCTAGCAAAGATAGGATACGATACGATATGATAAGGTAGAATAAGATATGATACGACAAGATACAATAGAATACAATAAGATACGATAGGATACGATAGGATATGATAGAATACAATAAGATAGGATAGGATACGATAGGATACGATAGAATACAATAAGATAGGATAGGATACGATAGGATATGATAGAATACAATAAGATAGGATAGGATACGATAGGATACGATAGAATACAATAAGATAGGATATGATATGATAGGATAAGATGAGATATGGTGGGATACGATACGATACGGAGGGATAAGGTTAGGATAAGGTGGGATACGATGAGATACGATACGAGGGGATACGGTGGGATACGATACGAGGGGATACGCTGGGATACGATACGAGGGGATACGATGAGATACGATACGAGGGGATACGTGGGGGTACGCTGAGATACGATACAAGGGGATACGGTTGGATACGCTGGGATACGATACGAGAGGATACGCTGGGATACGATACGAGGGGATACGATGAGATACGATACGAGGGGATACGGTGGGATACGATACGAGGGGATACGCTGGGATACGATACGAGGGGATACGCTGAGATACGATACGAGGGGATACGCTGGGATACGGTTGGATACGGTTGGATACGCTGGGATACGATACGAGGGGATACGGTGGGATACGATACGAGGGGATACGGTTGGATACGCTGGGATACGATACTTTTTTATTTTATTTTATTTTTATTTCACCTTTATTTACCAGGTAGGCTAGTTGAGAACAAGTTCTCATTTGCAACTGCGACCTGGCCAAGATAAAGCGAGGGGATACGCTGGGATACGGTTGGATACGGTGGGATACGATACGAGGGGATACGCTGGGATACGATACGAGGGGATACGCTGGGATACGATACGAGGGGATACGCTGGGATATGATACGCTGGGATACGGTGGGATACGGTGGGATGTGGTGGGATACGGTGGGATATGATGGGATACGGTGGGATACGGTTGGATACGGTTGGATACGGTTGGATACGGTGGGATACGGTGGGATACGATACGCTGGGATATGGTGGGATATGGTTGGATACGGTTGGATACGGTTGGATACGGTGGGATACGGTGGGATATGATGGGATACGGTGGGATACAATGGGATACGGTGGGATGTGGTGGGATACAATGGGATACGGTTGGATACGGTGGGATACGGTTGGATACGATACGAGGGGATACGCTGGGATACGATACGAGGGGATACGCTGGGATACGCTGGGATACTGTTGGATACGCTGGGATACGATACGAGGGGATACGGTGGGATACGATACGAGGGGATACGCTGGGATACGATACGAGGGGATACGCTGGGATACGATACGAGGGGATACGCTGGGATACGATACGAGGGGATACGCTGGGATACGGTTGGATACGGTTGGATACGCTGGGATACGATACCAGGGGATACGAGGGGATACGCTGGGATACGATACGAGGGGATACGCTGGGATACGGTTGGATACGGTTGGATACGCTGGGATAAGGTGGGATACGGTGGGATACGCTGGGATACGGTTGGATACGGTTGGATACGCTGGGATACGATACGAGGGGATACGCTGGGATACGATACGAGGGGATACGCTGGGATACGGTTGGATACGGTTGGATACGGTGGGATACGCTGGGATACGGTTGGATACGGTTGGATACGGTGGGATACGGTTGGATACAGTGGGATATGCTGGGATACGGTGGGATACGGTGGGATATGATGGGATATGGTGGGATACGATGGGATACGGTGGGATATGGTGGGATACGGTGGGATATGGTGGGATACGGTGGGATACGGTGGGATGTGGTTGGATACGGTGGGATACGGTGGGATATGATGGGATATGATGGGATACGGTGGGATATGATGGGATACGGTGGGATACGGTGGGATACGATGGGATACGGTGGGATACGGTGGGATATGATGGGATATGGTGGGATACGGTGGGATATGATGGGATACGGTGGGATACGGTGGGATATGATGGGATACGATACGATGGGATACGGTGGGATACGCTGGATACGATACGCTGGGATACGCTGGGATACGATACGCTGGGATACGATACGCTGGGATACAATACGATGGGATACGGTTGGATACGGTGGGATACGATACGCTGGAATACGCTGGGATACGGTGGTATACGAGGGGATACGGTGGGATACGATGGGATACGGTGTGATACGCTGGGATACGGTGGGATACTGTGGGATATGATGGGATACGGTGGGATACGGTGGGATACGGTGGGATATGGTGGGATATGATGGGATATGGTGGGATATGATGGGATACGGTGGGATACGGTGGGATACGGTGGGATACGGTAGGATATACTGAATACAATATAATACTGCTTCATCAACCTATTCTTAAGCATTGTGATTGGCTGAGTCTGGTTGTCACTCACCTCTGAGGTGTTGTGTAGCTCCTCCTCCAGGGTCGACTTGCTGTGCTCTGTGTCCTGGGGTAGTGTAGGAAAACCATCAGGTTGACTGACCTGGGGTAGTGTAGGAAAACCAGCATGTTGACTGATCTGTGGTAGTGTAGGAAAACCCTCAGGTTGACTGATCTGGGGTAGTGTAGGAAAACCAGCAGGTTGACTGACCTGGGGTAGTGTAGGAAAACCAACAGGTTGACTGACCTGGTGTAGTGTAGGAAAACCAACAGGTTGACTGACCTGTGGTAGTGTAGGAAAACCAGCAGGTTGACTGACCTGGGGTAGTGTAGGAAAAGCAGCAGGTTGACTGACCTGGGGTAGTGTAGGAAAACCAGCAGGCTGACTGATCTGGGGTAGTGTAGGAAAACCAGCAGGCTGACTGTGATTGGACTGTGAACAAAGTTGAAGTCAATTCAATGTTACTCTGATACACATTGCACATTGTAAAATAGTAACATTGTATATTTAAGCAATAAGGCCAGAGGGGGTGTGGCCAATATAAACTATAGACTATAATGTGTCCCCTGAACAAAGGGGGGGTCAAAATCAAAAGTAACAGTCAAGTATCTGGTGTGGCCACCAGCTGCATTAAGTACTACAGTACATCTCCTCCTCATGGACTGCACCAGATTTGCCAGTTCTTTCTGTGAGATGTTACCTCACTCTTCCACCAAGGCACCTGAAAGTTCTTGGACATTTATGGGGGGCCTTAGCCCTCACCCTCCGATCCAACAGGTCCCAGACGTGCTCAATGGGATTGAGATCCGGGCTCTTCGCTGGCCATGGCCAAGACATTCCTGTCTTGTAGGAAATCACGCACAGAACGAGCAGTATGGCTGGTGGCATTGTCATGCTGGAGGGTCATGTCAGGATGAGTCTGCAGGGAGGGTACCACATGAGGAAGGAGGATGTCTTCCCTGTAACACACAGCGTTGAGATTGCCTGCAATGACAACAAGCTCAGTCCGATGATGCTGTGACACACCGCCCCAGACCATGACGGACCCTTCACCTCCAAATCGATCCCGCTCCAGAGTACAGGCCTCAGTGTAACGCTCATTCCTTTGGCGATAAACGCGAATCCTGGTGAGACAAAACCGCGACTCGTCAGTGAAGAGCACTTTTTGCCAGTCCTGTCTGGTCCAGCGACGGTGGGTTTGTGCCCATAAGCAACGTTGTTGCCGGTGATGTCTGGTGAGGACCTGCCTTACAACAGGCCTACAAGCCCTCAGTCCAGCCTTTCTCAGCCTATTGCGGACAGTCTGAGCACTGATGGAGGGATTCATCCGGGAAGAACACACTTCTCCAGCGTGCCAGTGACCATCGAAGGGGCCAGTGACCATCGAAGGGGCCAGTGACCATCGAAGGGGCCAGTACCCATCGAAGGGGCCAGTGACCATCGAAGGGGCCAGTGCCCATCGAAGGGGCCAGTGACCATCGAAGGGGCCAGTGCCCATCGAAGGGGCCAGTGAACCATCGAAGGGGCCAGTGACCATCGAAGGGGCCAGTGACCATCGAAGGGGCCAGTGACCATCGAAGGGGCCAGTGACCGTCGAAGGGGCCAGTGACCATCGAAGGGGCCAGTGACCATCGAAGGGGAACATTTGCCCACAGAAGTCGGTTACAACGCCGAACTGCAGTCAGGTCACAACCCTGGCGAGGACAACGCAGATGAACTTCCCTAAGACAGTTTCTGACCGTTTGTGCAGTAACTCTTCGGTTGTGCAAACCCACAGTTTCATCAGTTGTCCAGGTGGCTGGTCTCAGACGACGATCCCACAGGTGAAGAAGCCTGATGTTGAGGTCCAGGTGGCTGGTCTCAGACCATCCCACAGGTGAAGAAGCCTGATGTTGAGGTCCAGGTGGCTGGTCTCAGACCATCCCACAGGTGAAGAAGCCTGATGTTGAGGTCCAGGTGGCTGGTCTCAGACCATCCCACAGGTGAAGAAGCCAGATGTGTAGGTCCAGGGGGCTGGTCTCAGACCATCCCACAGGTGAAGAAGCCAGTTGTGTAGGTCCAGGTGCTGGTCTCAGAACCATCCCACAGGTGAAGAAGCCTGATGTGTAGGTCCAGGTGGCTGGTCTCAGACCATCCCACAGGTGAAGAAGCCTGATGTGTAGGTCCAGGTGGCTGGTCTCAGACCATCCCGCAGGTGAAGAAGCCTGATGTGTAGGTCCAGGTGGCTGGTCTCAGACCATCCCACAGGTGAAGAAGCCTGATGTGTAGGTCCAGGTGGCTGGTCTCAGACCATCCCACAGGTGAAGAAGCCTGATGTGGAGGTCCAGGTGGCTGGTCTCAGACCATCCCACAGGTGAAGAAGCCTGATGTGGAGGTCCAGGTGGCTGGTCTCAGACCATCCCGCAGGTGAAGAAGCCTGATGTGTAGGTCCAGGTGGCTGGTCTCAGACCATCCCACAGGTGAAGAAGCCTGATGTGTAGGTCCAGGTGGCTGGTCTCAGACCATCCCACAGGTGAAGAAGCCTGATGTGGAGGTCCAGGTGGCTGGTCTCAGACCATCCCACAGGTGAAGAAGCCTGATGTGGAGGTCCAGGTGGCTGGTCTCAGACCATCCCGCAGGTGAAGAAGCCTGATGTGTAGGTCCAGGTGGCTGGTCTCAGACGACGATCCCACAGGTGAAGAAGCCTGATGTGTAGGTCCAGGTGGCTGGTCTCAGACCATCCCGCAGGTGAAGAAGCCTGATGTGTAGGTCCAGGTGGCTGGTCTCAGACCATCCCACAGGTGAAGAAGCCTGATGTGTAGGTCCAGGTGGCTGGTCTCAGACGACGATCCCACAGGTGAAGAAGCCTGATGTGGAGGTCCAGGTGGCTGGTCTCAGACCATCCCACAGGTGAAGAAGCCTGATGTGGAGGTCCAGGTGGCTGGTCTCAGACCATCCCACAGGTGAAGAAGCCAGATGTGTAGGTCCAGGTGGCTGGTCTCAGACGACGATCCCACAGGTGAAGAAGCCTGATGTGTAGGTCCAGGTGGCTGGTCTCAGACCATCCCGCAGGTGAAGAAGCCTGATGTGTAGGTCCAGGTGGCTGGTCTCAGACCATCTCACAGGTGAAGAAGCCTGATGTGTAGGTCCAGGTGGCTGGTCTCAGACAACGATCCCACAGGTGAAGAAGCCTGATGTGGAGGTCCAGGTGGCTGGTCTCAGACCATCCCACAGGTGAAGAAGCCAGATGTGTAGGTCCAGGTGGCTGGTCTCAGACCATCCCACAGGTGAATAAGCCAGATGTGTAGGTCCAGGGGGCTGGTCTCAGACCATCCCACAGGTGAAGAAGCCAGTTGTGTAGGTCCAGGTGGCTGGTCTCAGACCATCCCACAGGTGAAGAAGCCTGATGTGTAGGTCCAGGTGGCTGGTCTCAGACGACGATCCCACAGGTGAAGAAGCCTGATGTGGAGGTCCGGGTGGCTGGTCTAAGACGACGATCCCACAGGTGAAGAAGCCTGATGTGTAGGTCCAGGTGGCTGGTCTCAGACCATCCCGCAGGTGAAGAAGCCTGATGTGTAGGTCCAGGTGGCTGGTCTCAGACCATCCCACAGGTGAAGAAGCCTGATGTGTAGGTCCAGGTGGCTGGTCTCAGACGACGATCCCACAGGTGAAGAAGCCTGATGTGGAGGTCCAGGTGGCTGGTCTCAGACCATCCCACAGGTGAAGAAGCCTGATGTGGAGGTCCAGGTGGCTGGTCTCAGACCATCCCGCAGGTGAAGAAGCCTGATGTGTAGGTCCAGGTGGCTGGTCTCAGACCATCCCACAGGTGAAGAAGCCTGATATGTAGGTCCAGGTGGTTGGTCTCAGACCATCCCACAGGTGAAGAAGCCTGATGTGTAGGTCCAGGTGGCTGGTCTCAGACCATCCCGCAGGTGATGAAGCCAGATGTGTAGGTCCAGGTGGCTGGTCTCAGACCATCCCACAGGTGAAGAAGCCTGATGTGTAGGTCCAGGTGACTGGTCTCAGACCATCCCGCAGGTGAAGAAGCCACATGTGGAGGTCCTGGGCTGGTTAATCATGGTCTGCGGTTGTGAGGTTAGACGTACTGCCAAATTCTCTAAAACAATGTTGGAAGCGGCTTATGGTAGAGAAATTAACATTAAATGATCTGGCAACAGCCTGTAGTCAGCATGCCAATTGCACGCTCCCTCAAAACTAGAGATATTTGTGGCGTTGTGTTGTGTGACAAAACTGCACATTTTAGAGTGGCCTTTTATTGTCCCCAGTCCAAGGTGCACCTGTGTAATGATCATGCTGTTTAATCAGCTTGTTGATACACCACAACTGTCAGGTGGATGGATTATCTTGGTAAAGGAGAAATGCTCACTGACAGAGATGTAAACAACATTTGAGAGAAATAAGCTTTTTGTACGTATGGAACATTTCTGGGATCTTTTATTTCAGCAAAACATGAAACATGGGACCAACACTTTACATGTTGCATTTATATATATTTTCAGTATAACTATAAATATATATTATGTTATTTGTTCAACATTTTCATTTCAGTATGATTTATTACATTGACATTATATTTAGTTCTAAATTAAAAAGTGATGAATTATGTTGAGAAAAGCTATTAGTTTAGCCAGTGGTTATAACACTACCAGTTGCAGTGGATATGTGAAAATGAGTGTTAATAAAGTTTGATGTAATTGAATGTGATATTCACAGCACTCTCTCTCTCTCTCACACACACCCACAACCCCCCCCCCCACACACACACACACACTGACACACCCACCCACACACACACACACCCACCCACACACAGACACAGAGATGTGATGTTTTGACAGGAGTGTGAGTTCACCTTGAGTTGTTTAATCTGGTTCTGCAGCTGTTTCACCTCCGCCTGAAAGTGTTCCAGTTCTTCACTACTGTAGGAATCTGAATCAAAGGTCTGATACACAGCAATGAGGTTAGACTGGAGCTAGGGACTGTATGTGTACACAACCCCCCCCCCCCCCCCCCCCACACACACACACACACACAAACCCCCCACACACACATACACACACAAACCCCATGTACACAAAACCCATGCACACAAACCCCATGCACACACACACTCACACACACAAACCCCATGCACACACACACTCACGCATACAATGATGTGAGAAGCACACCCTTCATCTGACAGGGAACATTACAATGGAAGTTTTAGAGGAAGGCAGCTCTGAAAGAATGTGTGTGTGTGTGTGTGTGTGTGTGTGTGTGTGTGTGTGTGTGTGTGTGTGTGTGTGTGTGTGTGTGTGTGTGTGTGTGTGTGTGTGTGTGTGTGTGTGTGTGTGTGTGTGTGTGTGTGTGAGTCTGTGTGTGTGTGTGTGTGTGTGTGTGTGTGTGTGTGTGTGTGTGTGTGTGTCAGTGTGTGTGTGTGTGTGTGTGTGTGTGTGAGACAGGGACCGTCACAATGAAGCTCTTAAAGACATCTTTGATGATTCCCTTGTGTTGCTGCAGGGTGTAAATCTCCTCTGAGAAACACCGTCTGTAAATCCTCTTCGCCAACTCAAACTTCACAAAGTCACACAAGCCTCAAAGTCAGGAGGAGCCTCAAGGACTCCATAACAAGAACTTAATAATCCCAGTACTTTGAAACAAGAAGCACAAGTCAATGTTGTTTTCTTACCGGGGAGTGGAAGGCAGAGGTGTCCATCAAGCTAGCTGCTTCGTGATAGGAGAACATGAACTCTTTCTGCCCTAGTCCCGCCTCCTCCAGATTCTCTTGGTAGACGTTGCGTGTGGCCTCAACAAAGTCTGCCCGGCGACAACAAACGCATAAGAAAAGTTATACTCTGTATAAAACACCGAGGAGCCAATCAGAACCCCTATACCCTATGTAGTAGCTTGTGAATAAAATCTCTGCCAGCTCTGAGGATAACACAGCAACACCGACATCTTGCTCCTGGGCAAGCTGAACACCTTCTCTGCCAGCTTTGAGACACAGGCCGCTCCCGAGGACTCTGGGCTCTCGTTCTCCGTGGCCGAAGTGGGTAAGATGTTTAAGCGTGTTAACCCTCGCAGGGCTCCCGTCCCAGACGGTCCTCAGAGCATGCACAGACCAGTTGGCTGGAGTGTTTACAGACATATTCAATCTCTCCCTATCCCAGTCTGCTGTCCCCACTTGCTTCAATATGTCCACCATTGTTCCTGTACTCAAGAAGTCAGTGGTAGCTATGGTGACAGTAGGTTTGTGGTAGCTATGGTGATAGTAGGTTTGTGGAAGCTATGGTGACAGTAGGTGTGT
>NW_022261983.1:13864156-13874156 GCF_002021735.2 Oncorhynchus kisutch
TAAAGCTGTAGGGCATTGTGTCTGTGTTATTCAACCCAAACTAACCCTGTCACATGTCACCACAGTTAACCAGTGACAGTAAAGCTGTAGGGCATTGTGTCTGTGTGTTATTCAACCAAAACTAACCCTGTCTCTGTCACATGTCACCACAGCTGTAGAGCATTGTGTCTGTGTGTTATTCAACCCAAACTAACCCTGTCTCTGTCACCACAGTTAGGGACTAGAGCCAGGGAGCAGGGACTAGAGCCAGGGAGCAGGGACCAGAGCCAACGAGCAGGGACTAGAGCCAAGGAGCAGGGACTAGAGCCAGGGAGCAGGGACTAGAGCCAGGGAGCAGGGACCAGAGCCAGGGAGCAGGGACCAGAGCCAGGGAGCAGGGACTAGAGCCAAGGAGCAGGGACTAGAGCCAGGGAGCAGGGACTAGAGCCAGGGAGCAGGGACCAGAGCCAGGGAGCAGGGACTAGAGCCAGGGAGAAGGGACTAGAGCCAGGGTGAAGGGACTAGAGCCAGGGAGCAGGGACTAGAGCCAGGGAGCAGGGAGCAGGGACCAGAGCCAGGGAGCAGGGACTAGAGCCAGGGAGCAGGGACTAGAGCCAGGGAGCAGGGACTAGAGCCAGGGAGCAGGGACTAGAGCCAGGGAGCAGGGACTAGAGCCAGGGAGCAGGGACTAGAGCCACAGCCAGGGCCTAATCCCATTAATGAGACTGTGCTAGATTAGGGTCAGTCACAGACTGAGTGAGATTAAGATTAGATTAAAATCACTGCTAAACAACTGCGGAGGACGTCGTGACAAAACTACCGGCACACAGAGAGAGAGGGGGAGTATATGGTGGTGGAATGGAGAGAGATACAGGGGGAGTATATGGTGGTGGAATGGAGAGAGATACAGGGGGAGTATATGGTGGTGGAATGGAGAGAGAGAGGGGGAGTATATGGTGGTAGAATGGAGAGAGAGAGATACAGGGGGAGTATATGGTGGTGGAATGGAGAGAGATACAGGGGGAGTATATGGTGGTGGAATGGAGAGAGATACAGGGAGAGTATATGGTGGTGGAATGGAGAGAGAGAGATACAGGGGGAGTATATGGTGGTGGAATGGAGAGAGAGAGATACAGGGGGAGTATATGGTGGTGCAATGGAGAGAGAGAGATACAGGGGGAGTATATGGTGGTAGAATGGAGAGAGATACAGGGGGAGTATATGGTGGTGGAATGGAGAGAGATACAGGGGGAGTATATGGTGGTGGAATGGAGAGAGAGAGATACAGGGGGAGTATATGGTGGTGGAATGGAGAGAGAGAGATACAGGGGGAGTATATGGTGGTGGAATGGAGAGAGAGAGATACAGGGGGAGTATATGGTGGTGGAATGGAGAGAGATACAGGGGGAGTATATGGTGGTGGAATGGAGAGATACAAGGAGAGTATATGGTGGTAGAATGGAGAGAGATACAGGGGGAGTATATGGTGGTAGAATGGAGAGAGATACAGGGGGAGTATATGGTGGTAGAATGGAGAGAGATACAGGGGGAGTATATGGTGGTGGAATGGAGAGAGATACAGGGGGAGTATATGGTGGTGGAATGGAGAGAGATACAGGGGGAGTATATGGTGGTAGAATGGAGAGAGATACAGGGGGAGTATATGGTGGTAGAATGGAGAGAGATACAGGGGGAGTATATGGTGGTAGAATGGAGAGAGAGAGATACAGGGGGAGTATATGGTGGTGGAATGGAGAGAGAGAGATACAGGGGGAGTATATGGTGGTGGAATGGAGAGAGAGATACAGGGGGAGTATATGGTGGTGGAATGGAGAGAGACACAGGGGGAGTATATGGTGGTGGAATGGAGAGAGAGAGATACAGGGGGAGTATATGGTGGTGGAATGGAGAGAGAGAGATACAGGGGGAGTATATGGTGGTGGAATGGAGAGAGAGATACAGGGGGAGTATATGGTGGTGGAATGGAGAGAGATACAGGGGAGTATATGGTGGTAGAATGGAGAGAGATACAGGGGGAGTATATGGTGGTGGAATGGAGAGATACAGGGGGAGTAGATGGTGGTAGAATGGAGAGATACAGGGGGAGTATATGGTGGTGGAATGGAGAGAGAGAGGGGGAGTATATGGTGGTGTAATGGAGAGAGATACAGGGAGAGTATATGGTGGTGGAATGGAGAGATACAGGGGGAGTATATGGTGGTGGAATGGAGAGAGATACAAGGGGAGTATATGGTGGTGGAATGGAGAGAGATACAAGGGGAGTATATGGTGGTGGAATGGAGAGAGATACAAGGGGAGTATATGGTGGTGTAATGGAGAGAGATACAGGGAGAGTATATGGTGGTAGAATGGAGAGATACAGGGGGAGTATATGGTGGTAGAATGGAGAGATACAGGGGGAGTATATGGTGGTGGAATGGAGAGAGAGGGGGAGTATATGGTGGTGTAATGGAGAGAGATACAGGGAGAGTATATGGTGGTGGAATGGAGAGAGATACAGGGAGAGTATATGGTGGTGGAATGGAGAGAGATACAAGGGGAGTATATGGTGGTGGAATGGAGAGAGATACAGGGAGAGTATATGGTGGTGGAATGGAGAGAGATACAAGGGGAGTATATGGTGGTGGAATGGAGAGAGATACAGGGAGAGTATATGGTGGTGGAATTGGAGAGAGATACAAGGGAGAGTATATGGTGGTGTAATGGAGAGAGATACAGGGAGAGTATATGGTGGTGGAATGGAGAGATACAAGGGGAGTATATGGTGGTGGAATGGAGAGAGATACAGGGGGAGTATATGGTGGTGAAATGGAGAGAGATAGATACAGGGGGAGTATATGGTGGTGGAATGGAGAGATACAGGGGGAGTATATGGTGGTGGAATGGAGAGAGAGAGATACAGGGGGAGTATATGGTGGTGGAATGGGAGAGAGAGGTACAGGGGGAGTATATGGTGGTGGAATGGAGAGAGAGAGATACAGGGGAGTATATGGTGGTGGAATGGAGAGAGATACAGGGGGAGTATATGGTGGTGGAATGGAGAGAGAGAGATACAGGGGGAGTATATGGTGGTGGAATGGAGAGAGATACAGGGAGAGTATATGGTGGTGGAATGGAGAGGAGAGATACAGGGGGAGTATATGGTGGTGGAATGGAGAGAGAGAGATACAGGGGGAGTATATGGTGGTGCAATGGAGAGAGAGAGATACAGGGGGAGTATATGGTGGTAGAATGGAGAGAGATACAGGGGGAGTATATGGTGGTGGAATGGAGAGAGATACAGGGGGGGAGTATATGGTGGTGGAATGGAGAGAGAGAGATACAGGGGGAGTATATGGTGGTGGAATGGAGAGAGAGAGATACAGGGGAGTATATGGTGGTGGAATGGAGAGAGAGAGATACAGGGGGAGTATAGTGGTGGTGGAATGGAGAGAGATACAGGGGGAGTATATGGTGGTGGAATGGAGAGATACAAGGAGAGTATATGGTGGTAGAATGGAGAGAGATACAGGGGGAGTATATGGTGGTAGAATGGAGAGAGATACAGGGGGAGTATATGGTGGTAGAATGGAGAGAGATACAGGGGGAGTATATGGTGGTGGAATGGGAGAGAGATACAGGGGGAGTATATGGTGATGGGGTGAATGGAGAGAGATACAGGGGGAGTATATGGTGGTAGAATGGAGAGAGATACAGGGGGAGTATATGGTGGTTAGAATGGAAGAGAGATACAGGGGGAGTATATGGTGGGTAGAATGGAGAGAGAGAGATACAGGGGGAGTATATGGGTGGCTGGAATGGAGAGAGAGAGATCACGGGGGAGTATATGGTGGTGGGAATGGAGAGAGAGATACAGGGGAGTATATGGTGGTGGAATGGAGAGAGACACAGGGGGAGTATATGGTGGTGGAATGGAGAGAGAGAGATACAGGGGGAGTATATGGTGGTGGAATGGAGAGAGAGAGATACAGGGGAGTATATGGTGGTGGAATGGAGAGAGAGATACAGGGGGAGTATATGGTGGTGGAATGGAGAGAGATACAGGGGAGTATATGGTGGTAGAATGGAGAGAGATACAGGGGGAGTATATGGTGGGTGGAATGGAGAGATACAGGGGGAGTATATGGTGGTTCAGAATGGAGAAGATACAGGGGGGGAAGTATATGGTGGTGGACATTGGAGAGAGAGAGGGGGAGTATATGGTGGTGTAATGGGAGAGAGATACAGGGAGAGTATTGGTGGTGGAATGGAGAGATACAGGGGGAGTTATGGTGGTGGGAATGGAGAGAGATACACAGGGGAAGTATATGGTGGGTAATGTAATGGAGAGAGATACAAGGGGAGTATATGGTGGTGGAATGGAGAGAGATACAAGGGGAGGTATATGGTGGTGTAATGGAGAGAGATACAGGGAGAGATATGGTGGTAGAATGGAGAGATACAGGGGGAGTATATGGTGGTAGAATGGAGAGATACAGGGGGAGTATATGGTGGTGGAATGGAGAGAGAGAGGGGGAGTATATGGTGGTGTAATGGAGAGAGATACAGGGAGTATATATGGTGGTGGAATGGAGAGAGATACAGGGGAGTATATGGTGGTGGAATGGAGAGAGATACAAGGGAGTATATGGTGGTGGAATGGAGAGAGATACAGGGAGAGTATATGGTGGTGGAATGGAGAGAGATACAAGGGGAGTATTGGTGGTGGAATGGAGAGAGATACAGAGGAGAGTATATGGTGGTGGAATGGAGAGAGATACAAGGGAGAGTATATGATGGTGGAATGGAGAGAGATACAGGGGGAGTAGTATGGTGGTGGACATGGAGAGAGAGAGATACAGGGGGAGTATATGGTGGTGGAATGGAGAGAGAGAGATACAGGGGGAGTATATGGTGGTGGAATGGAGAGAGAGAGATACAGGGGGAGTATATGGTGGTGGAATGGAGAGAGATACAGGGGGAGTATATGGTGGTGGAATGGAGAGAGATACAGGGGGAGTATATGGTGGTGGAATGGAGAGAGAGAGATACAGGGGGAGTATATGGTGGTAGAATGGAGAGAGATACAGGGGGAGTATATGGTGGTGGAATGGAGAGAGAGAGATACAGGGGGAGTATATGGTGGTGGAATGGAGAGAGATACAGGGGAGTATATGGTGGTGGAATGGAGAGAGATACAGGGGAGTATATGGTGGTAGAATGGAGAGAGATACAGGGGAGTATATGGTGGTGGAATGGAGAGAGATACAGGGGGAGTATATGGTGGTAGAATGGAGAGAGATACAGGGGGAGTATATGGTGGTAGAATGGAGAGAGAGAGATACAGGGGGAGTATATGGTGGTGGAATGGAGAGAGAGAGATACAGGGGGAGTATATGGTGGTGGAATGGAGAGAGATACAGGGGGAGTATATGGTGGTGGAATGGAGAGAGAATACAGGGGAGTATATGGTGTAGAATGGAGAGAGATACAGGGGGAGTATATGGTGGTAGAATGGAGAGAGAGAGATACAGGGGGAGATATATGGTGGTGGAATGGAGAGAGATACAGGGGAGTATATGGTGGTGGAATGGAGAGAGATACAGGGGGAGTATATGGTGGTAGAATGGAGAGAGATACAGGGGGAGTATATGGTGGTGGAATGGAGAGAGATACAGGGGGAGTATATGGTGGTAGAATGGAGAGAGAGAGATACAGGGGGAGTATATGGTGGTATAATGGAGAGAGAGAGATACAGGGGGAGTATATGGTGGTAGAATGGAGAGAGATACAAGGGAGAGTATATGGTGGTGTAATGGAGAGAGATACAGGGAGAGTATATGGTGGTGGAATGGAGAGATACAAGGGGAGTATATGGTGGTGGAATGGAGAGAGATACAGGGGGAGTATATGGTGGTGGAATGGAGAGAGATAGATACAGGGGGAGTATATGGTGGTGAATGGAGAGATACAGGGGGAGTATATGGTGGTGGAATGGAGAGAGAGAGAGATACAGGGGGAGTATATGGTGGTGGAATGGAGAGAGAGAGATACAGGGAGGAGTATATGGTGGTGGAATGGAGAGAGAGAGAGATACAGGGGGGCAGTATATGGTGGTGGAATGGAGAGAGATTACAGGGGAGTATATGGTGGTGGAATGGAGAGAGAGAGATACAGGGGGAGTATATGGTGGTGGAATGGAGAGAGATACAGGGGGAGTAGTATGGTGGTGGAATGGAGAGAGAGAGATACAGGGGGAGTATATGGTGGTGGAATGGAGAGAGATACAGGGAGAGTATATGGTGGAATGGAGAGAGAGAGATACAGGGGGAGGTATATGGTGGTGGAATGGAGAAGAGAGAGATACAGGGGAGCAATATGGTGGTGCAATGGAGAGAGAGAGATACAGGGGGAGTATATGGTGGTAGAATGGAGAGAGATACAGGGGGAGTATATGGTGGTGGAATGGAGAGAGATAACAGGGGGAGTATATGGTGGTGGAATGGAGAGAGAGAGATACAGGGGGAGTATATGGTTGGTGGAATGGAGAGAGAGAGATACAGGGGGAGTATATGGTGGTGGAATGGAAGAGAGAGAGATACAGGGGGAGTATATGGTGGTGGAATGGAGAGAGATACAGGGGGAGTATATGGTGGTGGAATGGAGAGATACAAGGAGAGTATATGGTGGTAGAATGGAGAGAGATACAGGGGGAGTATATGGTGGTAGAATGGAGAGAGATACAGGGGGAGTATATGGTGGTAGAATGGAAGAGAGATACAGGGGGAGTATATATGGTGGTGGAATGGAGAGAGATACAGGGGGAGTATATGGTGGTGGAATGGAGAGAGATACAGGGGGAGTATATGGTGGTAGAATGGAGAGAGATACAGGGGGAGTATATGGTGGTAGAATGGAGAGAGATACAGGGGGAGTATATGGTGGTAGAATGGAGAGAGAGAGATACAGGGGGAGTATATGGTGGTGGAATGGAGAGAGAGAGATACAGGGGGAGTATATGGTGGTGGAATGGAGAGAGAGATACAGGGGGAGTATATGGTGGTGGAATGGAGAGAGACACAGGGGGAGTATATGGTGGTGGAATGGAGAGAGAGAGATACAGGGGGAGTATATGGTGGTGGAATGGAGAGAGAGAGATACAGGGGGAGTATATGGTGGTGGAATGGAGAGAGAGATACAGGGGGAGTATATGGTGGTGGAATGGAGAGAGATACAGGGGGAGTATATGGTGGTAGAATGGAGAGAGATACAGGGGGAGTATATGGTGGTGGAATGGGAGATACAGGGGGAGTATATGGTGGTAGAATGGAGAGATACAGGGGGAGTATATGGTGGTGGAATGGAGAGAGAGAGGGGGAGTATATGGTGGTGTAATGGAGAGAGATACAGGGAGAGTATATGGTGGTGGAATGGAGAGATACAGGGGGAGTATATGGTGGTGGAATGGAGAGAGATACAAGGGGAGTATATGGTGGTGTAATGGAGAGAGATACAAGGGGAGTATATGGTGGTGGAATGGAGAGAGATACAAGGGGAGTATATGGTGGTGTAATGGAGAGAGATACAGGGAGAGTATATGGTGGTAGAATGGAGAGATACAGGGGGAGTATATGGTGGTAGAATGGAGAGATACAGGGGGAGTATATGGTGGTGGAATGGAGAGAGAGAGGGGGAGTATATGGTGGTGTAATGGAGAGAGATACAGGGAGAGTATATGGTGGTGGAATGGAGAGAGATACAGGGAGAGTATATGGTGGTGGAATGGAGAGAGATACAAGGGGAGTATATGGTGGTGGAATGAGAGAGATACAGGGAGAGTATATGGTGGTGGAATGGAGAGAGATACAAGGGAGTATATGGTGGTGGAATGGAGAGAGATACAGGGAGAGTATATGGTGGTGGAATGGAGAGAGATACAAGGGAGAGTATATGATGGTGGAATGGAGAGAGATACAGGGGGAGTATATGGTGGTGGAATGGAGAGAGAGAGATACAGGGGGAGTATATGGTGGTGGAATGGAGAGAGAGAGATACAGGGGGAGTATATGGTGGTGGAATGGAGAGAGAGAGATACAGGGGGAGTATATGGTGGTGGAATGGAGAGAGATACAGGGGGAGTATATGGTGGTGGAATGGAGAGAGATACAGGGGGAGTATATGGTGGTGGAATGGAGAGAGAGAGATACAGGGGGAGTATATGGTGGTGGAATGGAGAGAGATACAGGGGGAGTATATGGTGGTGGAATGGAGAGAGAGAGATACAGGGGGAGTATATGGTGGTGGAATGGAGAGAGATACAGGGGGAGTATATGGTGGTGTAATGGAGAGAGATACAGGGGGAGTATATGGTGGTAGAATGGAGAGAGATACAGGGGGAGTATATGGTGGTGGAATGGAGAGAGATACAGGGGGAGTATATGGTGGTAGAATGGAGAGAGATACAGGGGGGAGTATATGGTGGTAGAATGGAGAGAGAGAGATACAGGGGGAGTATATGGTGGTGGAATGGAGAGAGAGAGAACAGGGGGGAGTATATGGTGGTGGAATGGAGAGAGATACAGGGGGAGTATATGGTGGTGGAATGGAGAGAGATACAGGGGGAGTATATGGTGGTAGAATGGAGAGAGATACAGGGGAGTATATGGTGGTAGAATGGAGAGAGAGAGATACAGGGGGAGTATATGGTGGTGGAATGGAGAGAGATACAGGGGGAGTATATGGTGGTGGAATGGAGAGAGATACAGGGGGAGTATATGGTGGTAGAATGGAGAGAGATACAGGGGGAGTATATGGTGGTGGAATGGAGAGAGATACAGGGGGGAGTATATGGTGGTAGAATGGAGAGAGAGAGATACAGGGGGAGTATATGGTGGTATAATGGAGAGAGAGAGATACAGGGGGAGTATATGGTGGTAGAATGGAGAGAGAGAGATACAAGGGGAGTATATGGTTGGTTAGAATGGAGAGAGAGAGATACAGGGGGAGTATATGGTGGTGGAATGGAGAGAGAGAGATACAGGGGGAGTATATGGTGGTGGAATGGAGAGATACAGGGGGAGTATATGGTGGTGGAATGGAGAGAGATACAGGGGGAGTATATGGTGGTAGAATGGAGAGAGATACAGGGGGAGTATATGGTGGTAGAATGGAGAGAGATACAGGGGGAGTATATGGTGGTGGAATGGAGAGAGATAGATACAGGGGGAGTATATGGTGGTGGAATGGAGAGAGAGAGAGATACAGGGGGAGTATATGCTGGTGGAATGGAGAGAGAGAGATACAGGGGGAGTATATGGTGGTGGAATGGAGAGATACAGGGGAGTATATGGTGGTGGATAGATAGATAGATAGATAGATAGATAGATAGATAGATAGATAGATAGATAGATAGATAGATAGATAGATAGATAGATAGATAGATAGATAGATAGATAGATAGATAGATAGATAGATAGATAGATAGATAGATAGATAGATAGATAGATAGATAGATAGATAGATAGATAGATAGATAGATATATAGATAGTTCATCAGAGCAGACACTAGGCACTCACCAGGGCTAGTTCATCAGAGCAGAGACACTAGGGACTCACCAGGGATAGTTTGTCTGAGCAGACACTAGGGACTCACCAGGGATAGTTCATCAGAGCAGAGACACTAGGGACTCACCAGGGATAGTTTGTCTGAGCAGACACTAGGGACTCACCAGGGATAGTTCATCAGAGCAGACACTAGGGACTCACAAGGGCTAGTTCATCAGACCAGACACTAGGGACTCACAAGGGCTAGTTCATCAGAGCAGACACTAGGGGACTCACCAGGACTAGTTTGCCTGTGCAGACACTAGGGACTCACCAGGGATAGTTCATCAGAGCAGACACTAGGGACTCACCAGGGATAGTTCATCAGAGCAGACACTAGGGACTCACAAGGGCTAGTTCATCAGAGCAGACACTAGGGACTCACCAGGGCTAGTTCATCAGAGCAGACACTAGGGAC
>NW_022261983.1:13879156-13901656 GCF_002021735.2 Oncorhynchus kisutch
CCCCCTGTAGAAGGGTTCATACTAGAGGTCAGGACTCATTGGCATGGCCGATTAATTAGGGCCGATTTCAAGTTTTCATAACAATCGGTAATCGGCCTTTTTGGACGCCGATTCTGGCCGATTACATTGCAATCCACGAGGAGACTGAGTGGCAGGCTGACCACCTGTTACACGAGTGCAGCAAGGAGCCAAGGTAAGTTGCTAGCTGGCATTAAACTTATCTTATAAAAAACAATCAATCTTCACATAATCACTAGTTAACTACACATGGTTGATGATATTACTAGTGTAACTAGCTTGTCCTGCGTTGCACATAATCACTAGTTAACTACACATGGTTGATGATATTACTAGTGTAACTAGCTTGTCCTGCGTTACATATAATCACTAGTTAACTACACATGGTTGATGATATTACTAGTGTAACTAGCTTGTCCTGCGTTACATATAATCACTAGTTAACTACACATGGTTGATGATATTACTAGTGTAACTAGCTTGACGTGCGTTGCATATAATCGATGTGGTGCCTGTTAACTTATCATTGAATCACAGCCTACTTCGCCAAACGGGTGATGATTTAACAAGCACATTCGCGGAAAAAGCACTGTCATTGCACCAACGTACCTAACCATAAACATCAATGCCTTTCTTTAAAATCAATACACAAGTATATATTTTTAAACCTGCATATTGCCTGCTAACATGATTTTTTTTAAACTCAAGGAAATTGTGTCACTTCTCTTGCGTTCTGTGCAACAGAGTCCAGGGTATATGCAGCAGTTTGGGCCGCCTGGCTCGTTGGGAACTGTGCAACAGAGTCCAGGGTATATGCAGCAGTTTGGGCCGCCTGGCTCGTTGCAAACTGTGTGAAGACCATTTCTTCATAACAAAGTTTGCCAGAATTTAGATAATTATGACATGACATTGAAGGTTGTACAATGTAACAGCAATATTTACACTTAAGGATGCCACCCATTGCCAGAACGGTTCCGTATTTCACTGAAAGAATAAACGTTCTGTTTTCTAAAGGAGTTTCCGGATTTGACCAAATTAATGACCTAAGGCTCATATTTGTGTGTGTTAATTATAATGAAGTCTATGATTTGATATTTGATAGAGCAGTCTGACTGAGCGATGGTAGGCAGCAGCAGGCTCGTAAGCATTCATTCAAACAGCACTTTACTGCGTTTGCCAGCAGCACATGGTTGATGATATTGCTAGCTTATCTAGCTTGTCCTGCGTTGCATATAATCGATGCGGTGCCTGTTAATTTATCATCGAATCACAGCCTACTTCGCCAAACGGGTGATGATTTAAGAAAACCGCATTCGCGAAAAAAGAACAATCTTTGCACAAATGTACATAAACATCAATGCCTTTCTTAAAATCAATACACAGAAGTATATATTTTTTAAACCTGCATATTTAGTAAAAATAAATTAATGTTAGCAGGCAATATTAACTAGATAAATTGTGTCACTTCTCTTGCGTTCAGTGCAAGTAGAGTCCAGGGTAAAATGCAGCACACAGACACACAGACACACACACAGACACAGACACACACACACACACACACACACACACAGACACACACACACACACACAGACACACACACACACACAGACACAGACACACACACACACAGACACACACACACACACACAGACACAGACACACACACACACAGACACACACAGACACACACAGACACACAGACACACACAGACACAGACACAGACACACACAGGCACAGACACAGACACACACACACACACAGACAGACAGACACACACACACACACACACACACACACAGACACACACACACACACACACACACACACACACACACAGACACCACACACAGACACACACACAGACACACACCCCACCCCCAGACACACCCCACTGCGTTGCCAGCCACACTCTGATTAAATCCCAAATTAATCCCCAATCCCTGCTTTTCACTTCACCACCTTCATTTAGTGAGTGTTAAATAAACACTGTGTGTTTGCATACGTGCCAGGTGAGACATGGGGGGGGGGTGAGACATGGGGGAGTCTGAGATTGACCGTTTTTCTAGAGGACATCGAAGGTTCTCTGACAGGCTTTTGTATAACTAGGTCATAGAGGTGGGGGGGGTAAAAAGAGAGGAGGAAGGGAGAGAGAGAGAGAGGGGAAGAGAGAGAGAGAGGGGAAGAGAGAGAGAGAGAGAGAGAGAGAGAGAGGGAGAGAGAGAGAGAGAGAGAGGGAGAGAGAGAGAGGGAGAGAGAGAGAGCAAACGAGAGGGAGAGAGAGAGGGAGAGAGAGAGATAGGGGGAGAGAGAGAGAGAGAGAGAGAGAGAGAGAGGGAGAGAGAGGGAGAGAGAGAGAGGGGGGAGGGGGGGAGAGAGAGAGAGAGAGAGAGCGAGAGAGAGAGCGAGAGAGAGGGAGAGAGAGAGGGAGAGAGCGAGAGAGAGCGAGAGAGAGCGAGAGAGAGAGAGAAGAGAGAGAGAGAGAGAGAGAGAGAGAGGGAGAGAGAGAGAGAGAGGGGGGAGAGAGAGCGAGAGAGAGAGAGAGAGAGAGAGAGAGAGAGAGAGAGAGAGAGGGAGAGAGAGCGAGAGAGAGGGAGAGAGAGAGAGGGGGAGAGAGAGAGAGCAAGAGAGAGAGAGAGAGAGAGAGAGAGAAGGGTACAATAGAAAATAGGAGTGAGAGAGGAGTAAGGGAAAGGGAAGAAGAGAGAGGAGTAAGGGAAAGGGAAGAAGAGAGAGGAGTAAGGGAAAGGGAAGAAGAGAGAGGAGTAAGGGAAAGGGAAGAAGAGAGAGGAGTAGGGGAAAGGGAAGAAGAGAGAGAGAAGGGTACAATAGAAAATAGGAGTGAGAGAGGAGAAAGGGAAAGGGAAGAACTCAGCTGGGTGAAGTAGTAGAGAAAACATTATATTATAATTGATATTTAATAGTACCTGAAATGTGTATATCTGGAGGGCAGATGTCAGGGGAGGGAGAAGGCAGTGGGGCAGGTTCCCCTGTACGGATCTACACAGAGAAAAGGAGAGGAGGCTGTTGGAATTGTACAACAAATATTAACTTACTGAGCTACAAGAGCCCAAGTGCTAAACATCAGCCTTCATCAACATTACATCAGACTAGAGCAGAAACCTGTATCAACATTACATCAGACTAGAGCAGAAACCTGTATCAACATTACATCAGACTAGAGCAGAAACCTGTATCAGCATTACATCAGACTAGAGCAGAAACCTGTATCAACATTACATCAGACTAGAGCAGAAACCTGTATCAGCATTACATCAGACTAGAGCAGAAACCTACAGAACCTGTATCAACATTACATCAGACTAGAGCAGAAACCTACAGACCTGTATCGACATTACATCAGACTAGAGCAGAAACCTACAGAACCTGTATCAACATTACATAAGACTAGAGCAGAAACCTGTATCAACATTACATCAGACTAGAGCAGAAACCTACAGAACCTGTATCAACATGACAGCAGACTAGAGCAGAGACCTACACACCTGTATCAACATGACATCAGACTAGAGCAGAAACCTACAGACCTGTATCAACATTACATCAGACTAGAGCAGAGACATACAGACCTGTATCAACATTACATCAGACTAGAGCAGAAACCTGTATCAACATTACATCAGACTAGAGCAGAAACCTACAGACCTGTATAAACATTACATCAGACTAGAGCAGAAACCTACAGATCTGAATAAACATTACATCAGACTAGAGCAGAAACCTGTATCAACATTACATCAGACTAGAGCAGAAACCTACAGACCTGTATCAACATTACATCAGACTAGAGCAGAAACCTACAGACCTGTATCAACATGACATCGGACTAGAGCAGAAACCTGTATCGACATTACATCAGACTAGAGCAGAAACCTACAGACCTGTATCAACATGACATCGGACTAGAGCAGAAACCTGTATCGACATTACATCAGACTAGAGCAGAAACCTACAGATCTGAATAAACATTACATCAGACTAGAGCAGAAACCTGTATCGACATTACATCAGGCTAGAGCAGAAACCTACAGATCTGAATAAACATTACATCAGACTAGAGCAGAGACCTACAGATCTGAATAAACATGACATCAGACTAGAGCAGAAACTTTATTCAACAGGTATATGATCTAACTACATTCAAGATGTGAAGAGGAGGAATGCTAACCTCGGGTGATGGATACTACTGAGGAGGAGGAGGAGGAGAGGAGAAGACTGACCTCTGGTGATCTGACGTGGACTTTTAAGCGTCCGGAGCTGTACCCGTTGCCAACGCCGCGCTGGACACCGTTGTGTAAAGACGTGCTGTTGGGGAACGGACCTTTACCAGGGATGAAAGCAACCTCCACCACCGCCTCTTGACTGGAGGGATAGATAGAAGAACATAGAACTTAGCAGTAGAACTTTACAGGATAGATAGATAGAACATAGAACTTAGCAGTAGAACTTTACAGGATAGATAGAAGAACATAGAACTCAGCAGTAGAACTTTACAGGATAGATAGAAGAACATAGAACTTAGCAGTAGAACTTTACAGGATAGATAGAAGAACATAGAACTTAGCAGTAGAACTTTACAGGATAGATAGAAGAACATAGAACTCAGCAGTAGAACTTTACAGGATATATAGAAGAACATAGAACTTAGCAGTAGAACTTTACAGGATAGATAGAAGAACATAGAACTTAGCAGTAGAACTTTACAGGATAGATAGAAGAACATAGAACGTAGCAGTAGAACTTTACAGGATAGATAGAAGAACATAGAACTTAGCAGTAGAACTTTACAGGATAGATAGAAGAACATAGAACTCAGCAGTAGAACTTTACAGGATAGATAGAAGAACATAGAACGTAGCAGTAGAACTTTACAGGATATATAGAAGAACATAGAACTTAGCAGTAGAACTTTACAGGATAGATAGAAGAACATAGAACTTAGCAGTAGAACTTTACAGGATAGATAGAAGAACATAGGCCTTAGCAGTAGAACTTTACAGGATAGAGAGAATAACATAGAACTTAGCAGTAGAACTTTACAGGATAGATAGAAGAACATAGAACTTAGCAGTAGAACTTTACAACTTTAGAAATACAGAACTATAAATTATAACTTTAGAAGTATAGAACTATAAAGTATAACTTTAGAAGTATAGAACTATAAAGTATAACTCTACAATTTCAGAAGTATAGAACTATAAAGTATAACTCTACAATTTCAGAAGTATAGAACTATAAAGTATAACTTTAGAAGTATAGAACTATAAAGTATAACTTTAGAAGTATAGAACTATAACTTTACAACTTTAGAAGTATAGAACTATAAAGTATAACTTTAGAAGTATAGAACTATAAAGTATAACTTTGTAAGTATAGAACTATAAAGTATAACTTTGTAAGTATAGAACTATAAAGTATAACTCTACAATTTCAGAAGTATAGAACTATAAAGTATAACTTTGTAAGTATAGAACTATAAAGTATAACTTTGTAAGTATAGAACTATAAAGTATAACTTTACAACTTTGTAAGTATAGAACTATAAAGTATAACTTTACAACTTTGTAAGTATAGAACTATAAAGTATAACTTTACAACTTTGTAAGTATAGAACTATAAAGTATAACTTTACAACTTTGTAAGTATAGAACTATAAAGTATAACTTTACAACTTTGTAAGTATAGAACTATAAAGTATAACTTTACAACTTTGTAAGTATAGAACTATAAAGTATAACTTTACAACTTTGTAAGTATAGAACTATAAAGTATAACTTTACAACTTTGTAAGTATAGAACTATAAAGTATAACTTTACAACTTTGTAAGTATAGAACTATAAAGTATAAATTTACAACTTTGTAAGTATAGAACTATAAAGTATAACTTTACAACTTTGTAAGTATAGAACTATAAAGTATAACTTTACAACTTTGTAAGTATAGAACTATAAAGTATAACTTTACAACTTTGTAAGTATAGAACTATAAAGTATAACTTTACAACTTTGTAAGTATAGAACTATAAAGTATAACTTTGTAAGTATAGAACTATAAAGTATAACTTTGTAAGTATAGAACTATAAAGTATAACTTTGTAAGTATAGAACTATAAAGTATAACTTTGTAAGTATAGAACTATAAAGTATAACTTTGTAAGTATAGAACTATAAAGTATAACTTTGTAAGTATAGAACTATAAAGTATAACTTTGTAAGTATAGAACTATAAAGTATAACTTTACAACTTTGTAAGTATAGAACTATAAAGTATAACTTTACAACTTTGTAAGTATAGAACTATAAAGTATAACTTTGTAAGTATAGAACTATAAAGTATAACTTTGTAAGTATAGAACTATAAAGTATAACTTTGTAAGTATAGAACTATAAAGTATAACTTTACAACGTTGTAAGTATAGAACTATAAAGTATAACTTTACAATTTCAGAAGTATAAAGTATATTATATCTCACATTATTACTTTTGATTTAATCTCCCACACAAACACTTCTACCCCCACACAAACACTTCTACCCCCACACAAACACTTCTACCCCCACACAAACACTTCTACCCCCACACAAACACTTCTACCCCCACACAAACACTTCTACCCCCACACAAACACTTCTACCCCCACACAAACACTTCTACCCCCACACAAACACTTCTACCCCCACACAAACACTTCTACCCCCACACAAACACTTCTACCCCCACACAAACACTTCTACCCCCACACAAACACTTCTACCCCCACACAAACACTTCTTCCCCCACACAAACACTTCTACTCCCACACAAACACTTCTACCCCCACACAAACACTTCTACCCCACACAAACACTTCTACCCCCACACCAACACTTCTACCCCCACACAAACACTTCTACCCCCACACAAACACTTCTACCCCCACACAAACACTTCTACCCCCACACAAACACTTCTACCCCCACACAAACACTTCTACCCCCACACAAACACTTCTACCCCCACACAAACACTTCTACCCCCACACAATTCAACCCCAACCCCCACACCGTCTGGTATCTCACCTGAATTTGACCTTGTTGACCATGCTCTTAGCCTCCTCGTGGGTCACACCTATCAAGGACTCCTTGTTGATGGCAATGAGCTGATCCCCTGGCCTCAGGCGCCCATCCTGCAAATGGGAGACAGCAGAAAATAAGAATTAGAGAAACGTCATTCTACATGCAATGTGGACATTTTTTTGGACTTTTGGACCTAATCAGGAGAACCTTCTCCTTAAATAATTGTAAAAAAACTATACACAAGTGGTGCTTACCGTGTGTAACATACAGTCCAACAGTAGACTACAGTGTGTAACATACAGTCCATCAGTAGACTACAGTGTGTAACATACAGTCCATCAGTAGACTACAGTGTGTAACATACAGTCCATCAGTAGACTACAGTGTGTAACATACAGTCCATCAGTAGACTACAGTGTGTAACATACAGTCCATCAGTAGACTACAGTGTGTAACATACAGTCCATCAGTAGACTACAGTGTGTAACAGACAGTCAATCAGTAGACTACAGTGTGTAACATACAGTCCATCAGTAGACTACAGTGTGTAACATACAGTCCATCAGTAGACTACAGTATGTAACATACAGTCCATCAGTAGACTACAGTGTGTAACATACAGTCCATCAGTAGACTACAGTGTGTAACATACAGTCCATCAGTAGACTACAGTGTGTAACAGACAGTCCATCAGTAGACTACAGTGTGTAACATACAGTCCATCAGTAGACTACAGTGTGTAACATACAGTCCATCAGTAGACTACAGTGTGTAACATACAGTCCATCAGTAGACTACAGTGTGTAACAGACAGTCCATCAGTAGACTACAGTGTGTAACATACAGTCCATCAGTAGTGGGCCAGTAACCAGCAGGTAGCCTACTGGTTAGAGCGTTGGGCCAGTAACCAGCAGGTAGCCTACTGGTTAGAGCGTTGGGCCAGTAACCAGCAGGTAGCCTACTGGTTAGAGCGTTGGGCCAGTAACCAGCAGGTAGCCTACTGGTTAGAGCGTTGGGCCAGTAACCAGCAGGTAGCCTACTGGTTAGAGCGTTGGGCCAGTAACCAGCAGGTAGCCTACTGGTTAGAGCGTTGGGCCAGTAACCAGCAGGTAGCCTACTGGTTAGAGCGTTGGGCCAGTAACCAGCAGGTAGCCTACTGGTTAGAGCGTTGGGCCAGTAACCAGCAAGTAGCCTACTGGTTAGAGCGTTGGGCCAGTAACCAGCAGGTAGCCTACTGGTTAGAGCGTTGGGCCAGTAACCAGCAGGTAGCCTACTGGTTAGAGCGCTGGGCCAGTAACCAGCAGGTAGCCTACTGGTTAGAGCATTGGGCCAGTAACCAGCAGGTAGCCTACTGGTTAGAGCGTTGGGCCAGTAACCAGCAGGTAGCCTACTGGTTAAAGCGTTGGGCCAGTAACCAGCAGGTAGCCTACTGGTTATAGCGTTGGGCCAGTAACCAGCAGGTAGCCTACTGGTTAAAGCGTTGGGCCAGTAACCAGCAGGTAGCCTACTGGTTAGAGCGTTGGGCCAGTAACCAGCAGGTAGCCTACTGGTTAGAGCGTTGGGCCAGTAACCAGCAGGTAGCCTACTGGTTAGAGCGTTGGGCCAGTAACCAGCAGGTAGCCTACTGGTTAGAGCGTTGGGCCAGTAACCAGCAGGTAGCCTACTGGTTAGAGCGTTGGGCCAGTAACCAGCAGGTAGACTACTGGTTAGAGCGTTGGGCCAGTAACCAAAAGGTTGGTGGGTTGAATCCCTGAGTTGTTCTGCCCCTGAACAAGGCAGTTAACCCACTGTTCCCAGGCCGTCATTGTAAATGAGAATGTGTTCTTAACTGACTTGCCTGGTTAAATAAAGGTAAATAAATAAAAGACTACAGTGTGTAACATACAGTTCATCAGTAGACATACAGACCAGAGCAGAGCAGACAGACAGGCCAGAGCAGAGCAGACAGACAGAGTAGACAGACAGAGCAGACAGACAGACCAGAGCAGGCCAGACCAGAGCAGACAGACAGGTCAGAGCAGACAGACAGAGCAGACAGACAGGCCAGACCAGAGCAGACAGACAGGCCAGAGCAGAGCAGACGATGCAGGTGTTCTGTTCTACATGATGCTGCATGTTGTCACAATGTGAGCAGAGGGCAGCCTTTCTAACAGCTAGAACGGCCAACACATCACATCAGCAGTAATATGAGAATTCTCTCTCCACTGTCATTAACCGTCAGGGACACCCCAGGAGGCAGGAGGGGGAGCGGTCTAATGGAATATAGAACCTTCTAGCATCCCAATGTCTAGGCTCTATGGAACCTTCTAGAATCACAACGTCCAGGTTCTATGCAACCTTCTAGAATCAGAATGTTTAGGTTCTATGAAACCTTCTAGAATCACAACAGTTAGGTTATATGGAACCTTCTAGAATCAGAACACCCAGGTTCTATGGAACCTTCTAGAATCAGAACGTTTAGGTTTTACGGAACCTTCAAGAATCTGAATGTTTAGGTGCTATGGAACATTCTAGAATCACAGCATCCAGGTTCTATGGAACCTTCTAGAATCAGAATGTTTAGGTTCTATGGAACCTTCTAGAATCAGAACATTTAGGTTCTATGGAGCCTTCTAGAATCAGAACAGCAAGGATCTTGGAACCTTCTAGAATCAGAACACCCAGGTTGTATGGAACCTTCTAGAATCAGAATGTTTAGGTTCTATGGATCCTTCTAGAATCAGAACACCCAGGTTCTATGGAACCTTCTAGAATCTGAATGTTTAGGTGCTATGGAACCTTCTAGAATCAGAACATTCAGGAAAACAACTGAAAAATCTATGTCAGAGCAGAGAGCCTCTGATCCTTCTACATCCCATTACATGGCTTTGGAAAATATACATGACACACAAGATTAAGAGACCAGCAGGACAGAGACAGGATTGGGATGAGGAGAGGGTGGGCTGTTTCCATACAAGAGAACATCTCTATGACTGTCATACCACCAACCAAGAGTTACATGCACACACACACACACACACACACACACACACACACACACACACACACACACACACACACACACACACACACACACACACACACCACACACACACACACACACACACACACACACACACACACACACAACCTGGTTTTACTGTAAGAGAGAAAGCTCATCTGATCTCCTCTCACATCGTGTACTGTAGGTCTTTAAAAGGAGGCAGACATTGTGTTGGGGTTATTTTTAAGGTACTTAGACTGTGGATGATTCATTAGGAAACGAGCTGGTGTATATTGTACTGTTTGATGACTAGGATTTGGTTCAACAGCGTCTTAGGAGTCACTACATTTAACATCATGTATCCTGTTGTTTTACAGTATTTCACAAGGACATTGCTAACAGTAGCTAAGCCTCCCATTCTGGGGGAATGTTGACAGTTGAAAAGGGATTTTAGTTGCTGCACATGTACTTTCCCAGCAGCATACCACCCTACATCCCACTGCTGGCTTGCCTCTGAAGCTAAGCAGGGTTGGTCCTGGATGGGAGACCAGATGCTGCTGGAAGTGGTGTTGGAGGGCCAGTAGGAGGCACTCTTTCCTCTGGTTCCCCCAAAAATATCTCAATTCCCTAGGGCAGTGATTAGGGACATTGTCCTGTGTAAGGTGCTGTCTTTCAGATGGGATGTTAAACTGGTGTCCTGGCTGTCTTTGGTCACTAAATATCCCAGGACATGTATTGTAAGAGTAAGGGGTGTTAACCCCAGTGTCCTGGTTAAATTCCCAATCTGGTCCTCGTACCATCACGGCCACCTAATCATCCCCAGCTTACAATTGGCTTGTTTAATTGCCATGGCTGTGTTCTCTGTGGTTCTGGGCCTGCTGTGTCTGTGTGCTGTGTGTGCTGTGTGGCTGTGTGTTCTGTAGTTCTGTGTGCTCTGTGCTCTGCCACCACTGTGTTATGGTTAGGAAACTGTCTGGCTCTGTACTGTGTTTCCCAAACTTGGTCCTCCAATAAGCTGCAACTCTACACAGTTTAAGTGTATCCCTTGACAAACACACCTCATTCAACTCATTGCAGGCTTGATGATTAGTTGACCAGTTGAATCAGATGTGCTTGTCCAGGGTTACAATAACAATGTGTTCTGATGGGTACTGGAGGACCAGGGTTGGGCTGTTGGTGGTACTGGAGGACCAGGGTTGGGCTGTTGGTGGTACTGGAGGACCAGGGTTGGGCTGTTGGTGGTACTGGAGGACCAGGGTTGGGCTGTTGGGGGTACTGGAGGATCAGGGTAGGGGGTACTGGAGGACCAGGGTTGGTGGTACTGGAGGACCAGGGTTGGGCTGTTGGTGGTACTGGAGGACCAGGGTTGGGGGTACTGGAGGACCAGGGTTGGGGGTACTTCGAGGACCAGGGTTGGTGGTACTGGAGGATCAGGGTTGGGGGTACTGGATGACCAGGTTTGGGCTGTTGGTGGGACTGGAGGACCAGGGTTGGGGGTACTGGAGGACCAGGGTTGGTGGTACTGGATGACCAGGTTTGGGGGTATTGGAGGACCAGGGTTGGAAAACACTGATATAGAACAAAGATATCAGGTGACAGAGTTGCAGCACTATGTATGTATGTATGTATGTATGTATGTACGTACAGTGGGGGAAAAAAGTATTTAGTCAGCCACCAATTGTGCAAGTTCTCCCACTTAAAAAGATGAGAGAGGCCTGTAATGTTCATCATAGGTACACTTGAACTATGACAGACAAAATGAGAAGAAAGAAATCCAGAAAATCACATTGTAGGATTTTTTGTGAATTTATTTGCAAATTATGGTGGAAAATAAGTATTTGGTCACCTACAAACAAGCAAGATTTCTGGCTCCCACAGACCTGTAACTTCTTCTTTAAGAGGCTCCTCTGTCCTCCACTCGTTACCTGTATTAATGGCACCTGTTTGAACTTGTTATCAGTATAAAAGACACCTGTCCACCAAAAAGTTATATTTTGGTTTGTCATGCACAAAGTAGATGTCCTAACAGATTTGCCAAAACTTATAGTTTGTTAACAAAACAATGTGTGGAGTGGTTGAAAAACAAGTTTTAATGACTCCAACCTAAGTGTAGGTAAACTTCCGACTTCATCTGTATGTATCTATTTCTCTATGTCTCTATCTCTCTATTTACAGTAATTATTCAGTGTCCTCAGTAATTATTGGGACAGTGAAGCATGATTTTTTTCTTATGGCTCTATACTCCAAAAGTTTGGATTTGAAATCAAACAATGACTCTGAGGTTAAAGTGCAGACTGTCAGCTTTAATTTGAGGGTATTTAAATCCATATCGGGTGAACCGTTTAGAAATGACAGCATTTTTTTGTACATAGTCACCCCATCTATCACACTGCAGGTGAAAGGTGCAGCGTGGACAAGCCTTCCCATCCTGCCCACCCACATCCTCCCCCCTCCATTAGTGTCAGCTTTCCAGAGAGGTTTGGAATATGGACAACCCTCATCTATTCCCTCACACCCTGCCCTGCCCCATCCTCCCCCTCTCCTCACACCTTTTCCTATCAGTGTCATATTTCTGGGAGTGGGCAGATGGGGGACAGGACAGGGAGTGCTGTAGGGGTGGTAGAGGCTAGATGGTAGAGAGGTAGAGGTCAGGGAGTTCTGTGGGGGTGGTAGAGGCTAGATGGTAGGGAGGTATAGGTCAGGGGGACAGGGAGTGATGTGGGGGTGGTAGAGGCTAGATGGTAGGGAGGTATAGGTCAGGGGGACAGGGAGTGATGTGGGGGTGGTAGAGGCTAGATGGTAGGGAGGTAGAGGTCAGGGGGACAGGGAGTGATGTGGGGGTGGTAGAGGCTAGATGGTAGAGAGGTAGAGGTCAGGGGAACAGGGAGTATGGTGGGGTGGTAGAAGCTAGATGGTAGAGAGGTAGAGGTCAGGGGAACAGGGAGTGATGTGGGGGTGGTAGAAGCTAGATGGTAGGGAGGTAGAGGTCAGGGGAACAGGGAGTATGGTGGGGTGGTAGAAGCTAGATGGTAGGGAGGCAGAGGTCAGGGGAACAGGGAGTGTTGTGGGGGTGGTAGAGGCTAGATGGTAGGGAGGTAGAGGTCAGGGGAACAGGGAGTGTTGTGGGGGTGGTAGAAGCTAGATGGTAGGGAGGTAGAGGTCAGGGGAACAGGGAGTGTTGTGGGGGTGGTAGAGGCTAGATGGCAGAGAGGTAGAGGTCAGGGGAACAAGGAGTGTTGTGGGGGTGGTAGAGGCTAGATGGTAGGGAGGTAGAGGTCATGGGGGCAGGGAGTGCTGTGGGGGTGGTAGAGGCTAGATGGTAGGGAGGTAGAGGTCAGGGGAACAGGGTGATGGCCTACGTAAGCAGAGTCCTAAAGGGCTGACCTTCACAGTCTGTGTGTCTGTCCTGTCCTGCTGTCCTGTCCTGCTGCTCAGGGGACTGAGCTCTCTCTCTCTCTCTCTCTCTCTCTCTCTCTCTCTCTCTCTCTCTCTCTCTCGTCCTCTCTGTCTCTAGCTCTGTCTCTAGCGTTGTCTCTCTGTCTCTAGCTTTGTCTCTCTGTCTCTAGCTTTGTCTCTCTGTCTCTAGCGTTGTCTCTCTGTCTCTAGCTTTGTCTCTCTGTCTCTAGCGTTGTCTCTCTGTCTCTAGCGTTGTCTCTCTGTCTCTAGCTTTGCAGATTGTCGTTACCATGTCGACATGCCTAATGTAACTCTTCCATATTCATCATTGACTGGATGTTCTACCAGTGGTGTGAGTCTGGTGTTAAAGTCCCAGTGTTAAAACCCAGTGGAGGTAACTATGACTACAGTATCTGTTATGAAGTGAATCTATGAGAAGGGTGTGAGTCTGGTTCATTTCATCCCAGTGGAGGTAACTATGACTACAGTATCTGTTATGAAGTGAATCTATGAGAAGGGTGTGAGTCTGGTTCATTTCATCCCAGTGGAGGTAACTATGACTACAGTATCTGTTATGAAGTGAATCTATAAGAAGGGTGTGAGTCTGGTTCATTTCATCCCAGTGGAGGTAACTATGACTACAGTATCTGTTATGAAGTGAATCTATGAGAAGGGTGTGAGTCTGGTTCATTTCATCCCAGTGGAGGTAACTATGACTACAGTATCTGTTATGAAGTGAATCTATAAGAAGGGTGTGAGTCTGGTTCATTTCATCCCAGTGAAGGTAACTATGACTCCAGTATATGTTATGAAGTGAATCTATGAGAAGGGTGTGAGTCTGGTTCATTTCATCCCAGTGGAGGTAACTATGGCTACAGTATCTGTTATGAAGTGAATCTATGAGAAGGGGTTCTCCACTGGTACCCTGTTCTTTCAGGATGGATCCCATTGGTGACCTACCCTGTGGCAGTCTCCCCCAGACAGAACCTCCTGGATGAAGACCGCAGGGCCGTCCGGTCTATTGGAGCCTCCGCCGATGGTGATGCCCAGACTAGAGGAGCGGGCTACAGAGATCAGCTGGATCACACCCTCTCCTGGGTGACTGGAGACAGGAGGAGGAGAGGAGGAGGATATATTATATACTGTAAGACAGACAGACACGTACCTACTCTCTCAAATACACACCCAGTCACAGCAACACAGGTGAACTAACAGGTGAACTAACAGGTGAACTAACAGGTGAACTAACAGGTGTACTAACAGGTGAACTAACAGGTGAGCTAACAGGTGAACTAACAGGTGAACTGACACGTGAACTAACAGGTGAACTGACAGGTGAACTGACACGTGAACTAACAGGTGAACTGACACGTGAACTAACAGGTGAGCTAACAGGTGAGCTAACAGGTGAACTAACAGGTGAACTGACAGGTGAACTGACAGGTGAACTAACAGGTGAACTGACAGGTGAACTAACAGGTGAACTAACAGGTGAACTAACAGGTGAACTGACTGTACAACCCATTCATATGGTAGATACATCAACATCAATGGTTGAACTGTACTATATTGTAGTGAGATTAACACAACTCCTGGCCTCCTTGTCAAGAGGTTTGAATCTCTTGGCGTAGCGGCTAAGGTGTTGGGTTGACAGTCCCTGGACCCGGTTGAGTCCCAGTCGGGGCTACCCCCTGAATTAGCTACAATAGCTATACCTGAGGGAGCGCAGTAGAGGGTTGTTGTAGGTGCTCTGAGAGCCAGCAGGACTCAAAAGCAAAGGACTCTGGGAGCGTGACGAGGACCCGGACGATGTGCTGTCCAGATATCTGCCTGCTTAGAAAGGAGGAGAGACAGGTAACAGTTAGTGACAGGTAACAGTTAGAGACAGGTAACAGTTAGAGACAGATAACAGTTAGAGACAGATAACAGTTAGAGACAGGTAACAGTTAGAGACAGATAACAGTTAGAGACAGGTAACAGTTAGAGACAGATAACAGTTAGAGACAGATAACAGTTAGAGACAGGTAACAGTTAGAGACAGGTAACAGCTAGAGACAGGGAACAGTTAGAGACAGGTAACAGAGACAGGTAACAGCTAGAGACAGGTAACAGAGACAGGTAACAGTTAGAGACAGGTAACAGTTAGAGACAGGTAACAGTTAGAGACAGGTAACAGTTAGAGACAGGTAACAGCTAGAGACAGGGAACAGTTAGAGACAGGGAACAGTTAGAGACAGGGAACAGTTAGAGACAGGGAACAGTTAGAGACAGGGAACAGTTAGAGACAGGTAACAGTTAGAGACAGGTAACAGCTAGAGACAGGTAACAGTTAGAGACCTGTAACAGTTAGAGACAGGTAACAGTTAGAGACAGGGAACAGCTAGAGACAGGTAACAGGTAGAGACAGATAACAGTTAGAGACAGGTAACAGCTAGAGACAGGGAACAGTTAGAGACAGGTAACAGTTAGAGACAGGGAACAGTTAGAGACAGGTAACAGAGACAGGTAACAGAGACAGGTAACAGTTAGAGACAGGTAACAGTTAGAGACAGGGAACAGTTAGAGACAGGGAACAGTTAGAGACAGGTAACAGGGTCTTGGGATGCGAACAGGGTCTCCAGATGTTCCACCAGAGGGCAGTGTAAATAGGTGCTACTCCATGATGAAAGAGGACTGACCCCTCAGTCAGTTTCCTGCCTCAACGCTCCGGATGGGAGGGCCGCTGCCCCTGGACTTCATAAAGCAGTTCCTGACAACTGTTTAGTTTAGTCAGCTTGATCTCCTCTAAGCTGTAAATAATACTCTGCATGCTGCCCTATGCTATTTAGTTTTTTAGCCCTGAAATCCAAAAGGAAACGGACAGGAACAGAAATTGCCTGTCTTATAGAAGGGGGATGTTACCGTGCTTATAGAGTTGTCTTTGATTTGGACATTACAACGCAAGACTAATGTCAGCCTTTAAGAAATGTCTCCGATGTTATTCGCTTCATGAAAACATATATTTCCATTGAGATATATTTCCTTGAGATGTCATTGCAATTCACTGACCCAATGCTGAAAAACTAGGCAATTCAATGACTCAGTTAGAAAAACTAGGGAATTCACTGACCCAATGATGAAAAACTAGGCAATTCAATGACTCAGTTAGAAAAACTAGGGAATTCACTGACCCAATGATGAAAAACTAGGCAATTCAATGACTCAGTTAGAAAAACTAGGGAATTCACTGACCCAATGATGAAAAACTAGGCAATTCAATGACTCAGTTATGAAAAACTAGGCAATTCAATGACTCAGTTATGAAAAACTAGGCAATTGACTGACACAATGATGAAAAACTAGGCAATTCACTGACTCAGTTATGAAAAACTAGGCAATTCAATGACTCAGTTAGAAAAACTAGGCAATGCAATGACTCAGTTGTGAAAAACTAGGCAATTCACTGACACAATGATGAAAAAACTAGGCAATTCACTGACACAATGATGAAAAACTAGGGAATTCACTGACCCAATGATGAAAAACTAGGCTATTCAATGACTCAGTTATGAAAAACTAGGGAATTCACTGACCCAATGATGAAAAACTAGGCAATTCAATGACTCAGTTAGAAAAACTAGGCAATTGACTGACACAATGATGAAAAAACTAGGCAATTCACTGACTCAGTTATGAAAAACTAGGCAATTCAATGACTCAGTTAGAAAAACTAGGCAATGCAATGACTCAGTTGTGAAAAACTAGGCAATTCACTGACACAATGATGAAAAACTAGGCAATTCACTGACACAATGATGAAAAACTAGGGAATTCACTGACCCAATGATGAAAAACTAGGCTATTCAATGACTCAGTTATGAAAACTAGGGAATTCACTGACCCAATGATGAAAAACTAGGCAATTCAATGACTCAGTTAGAAAAACTAGGCAATTGACTGACACAATGATGAAAAACTAGGCAATTCACTGACTCAGTTATGAAAACTAGGCAATTCAATGACTCAGTTAGAAAAACTAGGCAGGGGAATGACAGACTCCTAATGAAGGGGAATGACAGACTCCTAATGAAGGGGAATGACAGACTCCTAATGAAGGGGGATGACAGACTCCTAATGAAGGGGGATGACAGACTCCTAATGAAGGGGGATGACAGACTCCTAATGAAGGGGAATGACAGACTCCTAATGAAGGGGAATGACAGACTCCTAATGAAGGGGGATGACAGACTCCTAATGAAGGGGAATGACAGACTCCTAATGAAGGGGAATGACAGACTCCTAATGAAGGGGAATGACAGACTCCTAATGAAGGGGAATGACAGACTCCTAATGAAGGGGGATCGGTCAACAACCTTGAAAACCTGTGTTTCCCTTCTCTCTCCTTTTTTTAGACAGCAGTGTGTGTGTGTGTGAGTGTGTGTGTGTGTGAGTCTCTGTGTGTGTGTGTGTGTGTGTGTGTGTGTGTGTGTGTGTGTGTGTGGTGTGTGTGTGTGTGTGGGTGTGTGTGTGTGTGTGTGTGTGTGTGTGTGTGTGTGTGTTTGTGAAACAGAGGGGGGAGACAGGACATATACCGTATTTGTGGGGGTTATACCATGTTGAAATAGAGGGGGGAGACAGGACATATACAGTATTTGTGGGGGTTATACCATGTTGAAATAGAGGGGGGAGACAGGACATATACAGTATTTGTGGGGGTTATACCATGTTGAAATAGAGGGGGGAGACAGGACATATACAGTATTTGTGGGTGTTCTACCTTGTTGAAATAGAGGGGGAAGACAGGACATACCATGTGGACATAGAGGGAGGTCCTACCATGCAGGATGGGAGAGTTGTGTTATACCATGTGGACATAGAGGGAGGTCCTACCATGCTGGATGGGAGAGTTGTCTTATACCATGTGGACATGGAGGGAGGAGGGAGGTCCTACCATGCTGGATGGGAGAGTTATGTTATACCATGTGGACATAGAGGAGGTCCTACCATGCTGGGTGGGAGAGTTGTGTTATACCATGTGGACATAGAGGGAGGAGGGAGGTCCTACCATGCTGGATGGGAGAGTTGTCTTATACCATGTGGACATGGAGGGAGGAGGGAGGTCCTACCATGCGGATGGGAGAGTTGTCTTATACCATGTGGACATGGAGGGAGGAGGGAGTCCTACCATGCTGGATGGGAGAGTTGAGTTATACCATGTGGACATAGAGGGAGGTCCTACCATGCTGGATGGGAGAGTTGAGTTATACCATGTGGACATGGAGGGAGGTCCTACCATGCTGGATGGGAGAGTTGTGTTATACCATGTGGACATGGAGGGAGGTCCTACCATGTTGGATGGGAGAGTTGTGTTATACCATGTGGACATGGAGGGAGGAGGGAGGTCCTACCATGCTGGATGGGAGAGTTGAGTTATACCATGTGGACATAGAGGGAGGTCCTACCATGCTGGATGGGAGAGTTGAGTTATACCATGTGGACATGGAGGGAGGTCCTACCATGCTGGATGGGAGAGTTTGTGTTATACCATGTGGACATAGAGGGAGGTCCTACCATGCTGGATGGGAGAGTTATGTTATACCATGTGGACATAGAGGAGGTCCTACCATGCTGGATGGGAGAGTTGTGTTATACCATGTGGACATAGAGGGAGGAGGGAGGTCCTACCATGCTGGATGGGAGAGTTGTCTTATACCATGTGGACATGGAGGGAGGAGGGAGG
Organism: Oncorhynchus kisutch; assembly: GCF_002021735.2. Lineage (NCBI taxonomy): Eukaryota > Metazoa > Chordata > Actinopteri > Salmoniformes > Salmonidae > Oncorhynchus > Oncorhynchus kisutch. The sequence goes on from NW_022261983.1 coordinate 13,898,348, forward strand.
TCCTACCATGCTGGATGGGAGAGTTGTCTTATACCATGTGGACATGGAGGGAGGAGGGAGGTCCTACCATGCTGGATGGGAGAGTTATGTTATACCATGTGGACATAGAGGAGGTCCTACCATGCTGGGTGGGAGAGTTGTGTTATACCATGTGGACATAGAGGGAGGAGGAGGTCCTACCATGCTGGATGGGAGAGTTGTCTATACCATGTGGACATGGAGGGAGGAGGGAGGTCCTACCATGCTGGATGGGAGAGTTGTCTTATACCATGTGGACATGGAGGGAGGAGGGAGGTCCTACCATGCTGGATGGGAGAGTTGAGTTATACCATGTGGACATAGAGGGAGGTCCTACCATGCTGGATGGGAGAGTTGAGTTATACCATGTGGACATGGAGGGAGGTCCTACCATGCTGGATGGGAGAGTTGTGTTATACCATGTGGACATGGAGGGAGGTCCTACCATGTTGGATGGGAGAGTTGTGTATACCATGTAGACATGGAGGGAGGAGGGAGGTCCTACCATGCTGGATGGGAGAGTTGAGTTATACCATGTGGACATAGAGGGAGGTCCTACCATGCTGGATGGGAGAGTTGAGTTATACCATGTGGACATGGAGGGAGGTCCTACCATGCTGGATGGGAGAGTTGTGTTATACCATGTGGACATGGAGGGAGGTCCTACCATGTTGGATGGGAGAGTTGTGTTATACCATGTGGACATGGAGGGAGGAGGGAGGTCCTACCATGCTGGATGGGAGAGTTGTGTTATACCATGTGGACATGGAGGGAGGAGGGAGGTCCTACCATGCTGGATGGGAGAGTTGTGTTATACCATGTGGACATGGAGGGAGGAGGGAGGTCCTACCATGCTGGATGGGAGAGTTGAGTTATACCATGTGGACATAGAGGGAGGTCCTACCATGCTGGACAGGAGAGTTGTGTTATACCATGTGGACATAGAGGGAGGTCCTACCATGCTGGATGGGATAGTTGTGTTATACCATGTGGACATAGAGGGAGGTCCTACCATGCTGGATGGGAGAGTTGAGTTACACCATGTGGACATGGAGGGAGGTCCTACCATGCTGGATGGGAGAGTTATGTTATACCATGTGGACATGGAGGGAGGTCCTACCATGCTGGATGGGAGAGTTGAGTTATACCATGTGGACATGGAGGGAGGAGGGAGGTCCTACCATGCTGGACAGGAGAGTTGTGTTATACCATGTGGACATGGAGGGAGGAGGGAGGTCCTACCATGCTGGATGGGAGAGTTGTGTTATACCATGTGGACATAGAGGGAGGTCCTACCATGCTGGATGGGAGAGTTGTGTTATACCATGTGGACATAGAGGGAGGTCCTACCATGCTGGACAGGAGAGTTGTGTTAAACCATGTGGACATAGAGGGAGGTCCTACCATGCTGGATGGGAGAGTTGTGTTATACCATGTGGACATAGAGGGAGGTCCTACCATGCTGGACAGGAGAGTTGTGTTAAACCATGTGGACATAGAGGGAGGTCCTACCATGCTGGATGGGAGAGTTGTGTTAAACCATGTGGACATAGAGGGAGGTCCTACCATGCTGGATGGGAGAGTTGCGTGTCGACCCAGTACTACTGCTGGATCCATACTTCTCCAAAAGCTCTGAAAACTCTCTCCTGTAAGAAACCAAAGGGGTAAATAATGACACATCCCCAACAACAAGTCTACTGTTAGAACTGAACTATAACCTTATATTAGTCTGTCACACCCACTACCTCACACCACACAGAACCCCAAATCATATCACACCCACTACCTCACACCCCACAGAACCCCAAATATATCACACCCACTACCTCACACTCCACAGAACCCCAAATCATATCACACCCACTACCTCACACCCCAAAGAACCCCAAATCATATCACACCCACTACCTCACACCCCACAGAACCCCAAATCATATCACACCCACTATCTCACACCCCACAGAACCCCAAATCATATCACACCCACTACCTCACACCCCACAGAACCCCAAATCATATCACACCCACTACCTCACACCCCAAGAACCCCAAATCATATCACACCCACTACCTCACACCCCACAGAACCCCAAATCATATCACACCCACTATCTCACACCCCACAGAACCCCAAATCATATCACACCCACTACCTCACACCCCACAGAACCCCAAATCATATCACACCCACTATCTCACACCCCACAGAACCCCAAATCATATCACACCCACTACCTCACACCCCACAGAACCCCAAATCATATCACACCCACTACCTCACACCCCAAAGAACCCCAAATCATATCACACCCACTATCTCACACCTCAAAGAACCCCAAATCATATCACACCCACTACCTCACACCCCACAGAACCCCAAATCATATCACACCCACTACCTCACACCCCACAGAACCCCAAATCATATCACACCCACTACCTCACACCCCACAGAACCCCAAATCATATCACACCCACTACCTCACACCCCACAGAACCCCAAATCATATCACACCCACTACCTCACACCACACAGAACCCCAAATCATATCACACCCACTACCTCACACCACACAGAACCCCAAATATATCACACCCACTACCTCACACCACACAGAACCCCAAATATATCACACCCACTACCTCACACCACACAGAACCCCAAATCATAATCACACCCACTACCTCACACCCCACAGAACCCCAATATATCACACCCACTACCTCACACCACACAGAACCCCAAATCATATCACACCCACTACCTCACACCACACAGAACCCCAAATATATCACACCCACTACCTCACACCACACAGAACCCCAAATCATATCACACCCACTACCTCACACCACACAGAACCCCAAATATATCACACCCACTACCTCACACCACACAGAACCCCAAATCATATCACACCCACTACCTCACACCCCACAGAACCCCAAATCATATCACACCCACTACCTCACACCCCAAAGAACCCCAAATCATATCACACCCACTACCTCACACCCCACAGAACCCCAAATCATATCACACCCACTACCTCACACCCCAAAGAACCCCAAATCATATCACACCCACTACCTCACACCCCACAGAACCCCAAATCATATCACACCCACTACCTCACACCCCACAGAACCCCAAATATATCACACCCACTACCTCACACCCCACAGAACCCCAAATCATATCACACCCACTACCTCACACCCCAAAGAACCCCAAATCATATCACACCCACTACCTCACACCCCACAGAACCCCAAATCATATCACACCCA
>NW_022261983.1:13906656-13941656 GCF_002021735.2 Oncorhynchus kisutch
TAACCTCACTGCAGGGGAATGTCCAGTTTGAATCTCTGGTATATTAAACCTCACTGCAGGGGAATGTCCAGTCTGAATCTCTGGTATATTTAACCTCACTGCAGGGGAATGTCCAGTCTGAATCTCTGGTATATTAAACCTCACTGCAGGGGAATGTCCAGTCTGAATCTCTGGTATATTTAACCTCACTGCAGGGGAATGTCCAGTCTGAATCTCTGGTATATTTAACCTCACTGCAGGGGAATGTCCAGTCTGAATCTCTGGTATATTAAACCTCACTGCAGGGGAATGTCCAGTCTGAATCTCTGGTATATTTAACCTCACTGCAGGGGAATGTCCAGTCTGAATCTCTGATATATTTAACCTCACTGCAGGGGAATGTCCAGTCTGAATCTCTGGTATATTTAACCTCACTGCAGAGGAATGTCCAGTCTGAATCTCTGGTATATTTAACCTCACTGCAGGGGAATGTCCAGTGTCTTCCTTCATATCACGATCAGGATGGGCTGCTGAGACAGACGGATTAACAACCTCAGAGGTCACATAGGGTCACGTGGTGATCTGATGTCACAAGCGGGACTGACTGGTGGTTAAGGTGGCTAACACCAAACATACCATCTCTAGCAGTCTCACTAATGGGAATGAAGAACTAGAGCCATTGAGCTACTGTAAATAAATATCAATTTGGGGGTTTTAAATGTTGGTCTATATTTTGTCTACATTTAGTTATATTGTAAGTGTTCATTTCAACAGGATTCCCTGTTGGTTCTAGCTTCATATTCCCTTTCTATTTCTGACCCCCTCTCATCACAGATCAATGGTACTAAGGCTTTAACAGCCAGGTTAATATTACTGCGTAGTGGACCCAAATAGCATGGAGGAGATACAGAACGAGGGAGAATAGGGGGAAAGAATTAGAGAGAGGGAGAGGGGGATTAGAGCGAGAGAGATGAAGAGAGGAAGGAACAGAAACAGAAAGGCATAATCCCTCCATCCTCTCCTCTCCTTTCCCCTCCTGTCTCCTCCTCTCCTCTCCTTTCCCCTCCTGTCTCCTCCTCTCCTCCTCTCCATCCCTCCTGTCTTGGCCTGTGTGCTGAGCTCTGAGCTCTGAATGTTGGTTAAGGCACAGAACACAGATTATAGAACGATGTGAGAAGCACAGGCTCATCTCATGAGCCTCCTTTCCTGCCTGTAGCCTGATTTCCTGCCTGTAGCCTGATTTCCTGTCTGTAGCCTGCTTTCCTGCCTGTAGCCTGCTTTCCTGTCTGTAGCCTGATTTCCTGCCTATAGCCTGCTTTCCTGTCTGTAGCCTGATTTCCCGTATTTAGCAAGCTTTCCTGCCTGTAGAATGTAGCCTGCTTTCCTGTCTGCAGCCTGCTTTCCCACCTGTAGCCTGTTTTCCTGTCTGTAGCCTGCTTTCCTGTCTGTAGCCTGATTTCCCGTATTTAGCATGCTTTCCTGCCTGTAGAATGTAGCCTGCTTTCCTGTCTGTAGCCTGCTTTCCCACCTGTAGCCTGTTTTCCTGCCTGTATCCCGATTTCCCGCATGTAGCCTGCTTTTCTCTCTGTAGCCTGCTTTTCTGCATGTAGCCTGCTTTCCTGTCTGTAGCCGGCTTTCCTGCCTGTAGCCTGCTTTCCTGCCTGTAGCCTGCTTTTCTGCCTGTAGCCTGCTTTCCCGCCTGTAGCCTGCTTTCCTGCCCGTAGCATGCTTTCCTGGCTGTAGCCTGCTTTCCTGTCTGTAGCCTGTAGCATGCTTTCCTGTCTGTAGCCTGTAGCCTGCTTTTCTGCATGTAGTCCGCTTTCCCGCCTGTTGCCTGCTTTCCTGCCAGTAGCCTGCTTTCCTGCCTGTAGCCTGCTTTCCTGCCTGTAGCCTGCTTTCCTGCCTGCAGCCTGCTTTCCTGCCTGTAGCCTGATTTCCTGCCTGTAGACTGCTTTCCTGCCTGTATCCTGCTTTCCTGCCTGTAGCCTGATTTCCTGCCAGTAACCTGCTTTCCTGCCAGTAGCCTGCTTTCCTGCCTGTTTCCTGCTTTCCTGCCTGTGTCCTGCTTTCCTGCCAGTAGCCTGCTTTCCTGCCTGTAGCCTGATTTCCTGCCTGTAGACTGCTTTCCTGCCTGTATCCTGCTTTCCTGCCTGTAGCCTGATTTCCTGCCAGTAACCTGCTTTCCTGCCAGTAGCCTGCTTTCCTGCCTGTAGCCTGCTTTCCTGCCAGTAGCCTGATTTCCTGCCTGTAGCCTGCTTTGCTGAATGTAACCTGCTTTCCTGTCTGTAGCCTGCTTTCCTGCCAGTAGCCTGCTTTCCTGCCTGTAGCCTGCTTTCCTGTCTGCAGCCTGCTTTCCTGCCTGTAGCCTGCTTTGCTGAATGTAACCTGCTTTCCTGTCTGTAGCCTGCTTTCCTGCCTGTAGCCTGCTTTGCTGAATGTAACCTACTTTCCTGTCTGTAGCCTGCTTTCCTGTCTGTAGCCTGATTTCCTGCCAGTAGCCTGCTTTCCTGTCTGTAGCCTGCTTTGCTGAATGTAACCTGCTTTCCTGTCTGTAGCCTGCTTTCCTGTCTGTAGCCTGCTTTCCTGCCTGTAGCCTGTAGCATGCTTTCCTGTCTGTAGCCTGTAGCGTGCTTTCCTGCCTGTAGCCTGTAGCATGCTTTCCTGTCTGTAGTCCGCTTTCCCGCCTGTAGCCTGCTTTCCTGCCTGTATCCTGCTTTCCTGTCAGTAGCCTGCTTTCCTGCCTGTAGCCTGCTTTCCTGCCTGTAGACTGTTTTCCTGCCTGTAGCCTGCTTTCCTGCCTGTAGCCTGATTTCCTGCCAGTAGCCTGCTTTCCTGCCTGTAGCCTGCTTTCCTGCCTGTATCCTGCTTTCCTGCCTGTAGCCTGCTTTCCTGCCTGTAGCCTGCTTTCCTGCCTGTATCCTGCATTCTCACCTGTAGCCTGTAGCCTGATTTCCTGCCAGTAGCCTGCTTTCCTGCCTGTAGCCTGCTTTCCTGAATGTAACCTGCTTTCCTGTCTGTATCCTGATTTCCTGCCTGTAGCCTGTAGCATGCTTTCCTGTCTGTAGCCTGTAGCCTGCTTTTCTGCATGTAGTCCGCTTTCCCGCCTGTTGCCTGCTTTCCTGCCAGTAGCCTGCTTTCCTGCCTGTAGCCTGCTTTCCTGCCTGTAGCCTGCTTTCCTGCCTGCAGCCTGCTTTCCTGCCTGTAGCCTGATTTCCTGCCTGTAGACTGCTTTCCTGCCTGTATCCTGCTTTCCTGCCTGTAGCCTGATTTCCTGCCAGTAACCTGCTTTCCTGCCAGTAGCCTGCTTTCCTGCCTGTTTCCTGCTTTCCTGCCTGTGTCCTGCTTTCCTGCCAGTAGCCTGCTTTCCTGCCTGTAGCCTGATTTCCTGCCTGTAGACTGCTTTCCTGCCTGTATCCTGCTTTCCTGCCTGTAGCCTGATTTCCTGCCAGTAACCTGCTTTCCTGCCAGTAGCCTGCTTTCCTGCCTGTAGCCTGCTTTCCTGCCAGTAGCCTGATTTCCTGCCTGTAGCCTGCTTTGCTGAATGTAACCTGCTTTCCTGTCTGTAGCCTGCTTTCCTGCCAGTAGCCTGCTTTCCTGCCTGTAGCCTGCTTTCCTGTCTGCAGCCTGCTTTCCTGCCTGTAGCCTGCTTTGCTGAATGTAACCTGCTTTCCTGTCTGTAGCCTGCTTTCCTGCCTGTAGCCTGCTTTGCTGAATGTAACCTACTTTCCTGTCTGTAGCCTGCTTTCCTGTCTGTAGCCTGATTTCCTGCCAGTAGCCTGCTTTCCTGTCTGTAGCCTGCTTTGCTGAATGTAACCTGCTTTCCTGTCTGTAGCCTGCTTTCCTGCCTGTAGCCTGTAGCATGCTTTCCTGTCTGTAGCCTGTAGCGTGCTTTCCTGCCTGTAGCCTGTAGCATGCTTTCCTGTCTGTAGTCCGCTTTCCCGCCTGTAGCCTGCTTTCCTGCCTGTATCCTGCTTTCCTGTCAGTAGCCTGCTTTCCTGCCTGTAGCCTGCTTTCCTGCCTGTAGACTGTTTTCCTGCCTGTAGCCTGCTTTCCTGCCTGTAGCCTGATTTCCTGCCAGTAGCCTGCTTTCCTGCCTGTAGCCTGCTTTCCTGCCTGTATCCTGCTTTCCTGCCTGTAGCCTGCTTTCCTGCCTGTAGCCTGCTTTCCTGCCTGTATCCTGCATTCTCACCTGTAGCCTGTAGCCTGATTTCCTGCCAGTAGCCTGCTTTCCTGCCTGTAGCCTGCTTTCCTGAATGTAACCTGCTTTCCTGTCTGTATCCTGATTTCCTGCCTGTAGCCTGATTTCCTGCCAGTAGCCTGCTTTCCTGCCTGTAGCCTGCTTTCCTGAATGTAACCTGCTTTCCTGTCTGTAGCCTGATTTCCTGCCTGTATCCTGATTTCCTGCCTGTAGCCTGCTTTTCTGCATGTAGTCCGCTTTCCTGCCTGTAGCCTGCTTTCCTGTCTGTAGCCTGCTTTCCTGTCTGTAGCCTGCTTTCCTGCCAGTAGCCTGCGTTCCTGCCTGTAGCCTGCTTTCCTGCCTGTAGCCTGCTTTCTTGTCTGTAGCCTGCTTTCCTGCCTGTAGCCTGCTTTCCTGCCAGTAGCCTGCTTTCCTGCCAGTAGCCTGCGTTCCTGCCTGTAGCCTGCTTTCCTGCCCGTACCCTGCTTTCCTGCCAGTAGCCTGCGTTCCTGCCTGTAGCCTGCTTTTCTGTCTGTAGCCTGCTTTTCTGTCTGTAGCCTGCCTCTCCTGTCTGTAGCCTGCAGCTTTCCTGCCTGTAGCCTGCCTCTCCTGCCTATAGCTTGAACACTCTGTAGCCTTTATAGCCTGCCTAATTGTGTGTGTGTGTGTGTGTGTGTGCGTGTGTGTGTGTGCGTGCATGACAGCTAGTGTGACCTGGTTTTATGCTGACTCACAATGTCAAAACTGACCACCCGGTCGGTTGTTGCTATGGCATCGTGGTTAGATTAGCAACCTGGCTAAATGTTAAATGCTAAAAACAATAGGCTACCAGATGGCAGAATATGATGAGTGGGGGATGCAGGTTCTCTCTGTTAATGTTTTGACAGATATAACCTTCCACTGGCTGTTTAGAGCAAATCAAGACTTCATCACGTAGTAAAAGTTATATTAGACTGTGTTTGCTGTGTAATGTGGTTCCCTTCCCTGACTTTCAAATCAAATCAAATGTTACTGGTTACATACACATATTTTGCAGATGCTTATGTTTCCATAATGACATCACAATATCCCATAATGACATCACAATAACCCATAATGACATCGCAATACCCCATAATGACATCACAATAACCCATAATGGCATCACAATAACCCATAATGACATCGCAATACCCCATAATGACATCACAATAACCCATAATGACAAAGCCAAAACAGGTTTTTAGACATTTCTGCTAATGTATTAAAAAATAAATACGTTTTAGACTCGAAATTTTGCTCAGCTGCATCCTGTTCCCATTGATCATCCTTGAGATGTTTCTACAACTTGATTGGAGTCCACCTGTGGTAAATTCAATTGATTGGTCATAATTTGGAAAGACACACACCTGTCTATAAAAGGTCCCACAGTTGACAGTGCATGTCAGAGCAAAAACCAACCCATGAGGTCGAAGGAATTGTCCATAGAGGTCCAAGACAGGATTGTGTAGTGGCACAGATCTGGGGAAGGGTACCAAAACATTTCTGAAGCATTGAAGGTCCCCAAGAACACAGTCGCCTCCATCATTCTTAAATGGAAGAAATTTGGAACCACTAAGACTCTTCCTAGAGCTGGCCGCCCGACCAAACTGAGCAATCAGGAGAGAAGGGCCTTGGTCAGGGAGGTGACCAAGAACCCAATGGTCACTCTGACAGAGCTCCAGAGTTCCTCTGAGGAGATGGGAGAACCTTCCAGAAGGACAACCATCTCTGCAGCACTCCACCAATCAGGCCTTTATGTTAGAGTGGCCAGATGGAAGCCACTCCTCAGTGAAAGGCACATGACAGCCCGCTTGGAGTTTGCCAAAAGACACCTAAAGGACTGTCAGACCTTGAGAAACAAGATTCTCTGGTCTGATGAAACCAAGTTTGAACTCTTTGGTCTGAATGCCAACCGTCACATCTGGAGGAAACCTGGCACCATCCCTACGGTGAAGCATGGTGGTGGCAGCATCATGTCTGGAGGACACCTGGCACCATCCCTACGGTGAAGCATGGTGGTGGCAGCATCATGTCTGGAGGACACCTGGCACCATCCCTACGGTGAAGCATGGTGGTGGCAGCATCATGTCTGGAGGACACCTGGCACCATCCCTACGTTGAAGCATGGTGGTGGCAGCATCATGTCTGGAGGACACCTGGCACCATCCCTACGGTGAAGCATGGTGGTGGCAGCATCATGTCTGGAGGACACCTGGCACCACCTGGCACCACCTGGGACAGCATCATTCTGTGGGGATGTTTTTCAGCGGCATGGACTGGGAGAATAGTCAGGATCAAGGGAAAGATGAACGGAGCAAAGATCCTTGATGAAAACCTGCTTTCTGCTATCTCCTGAAGTCCACAATCAGCTCCTTTTGTTTTGTTAACGTTGAAGGAAAGGTTATTTTCCTGGCACCACTTCACCAGGGCCGTCCCCTCCTCACTGTAGGCTGTCTCATCATTGTTTGTAATCAGGCCTACTACTGTTGTGTCGTCTGCAAACCTGATGATTGAGTTGGAGACGTGCGTGGCCACGCAGTCATGGGTGAACAGGGAGTACAGGAGGGGGCTGAGCACGCACCCTTGTGGGGTCATCGTGCTGAGGATCAGCGTAGCAAGTTCACAGGTTCATCAGTTTGGATTAACAGTCTGTACTAAATGTCTTTCCATTCATCCTGTTGCTGCTGCCCGGGGTGGAGAGAAATTAGGAAGAAGAAGAAGTGCCTGAGGCGGAGCGAGGGCGTCCCAGCCCAAAAACCCTTCCCAAAATGTCCCCCATGCCACTGCCAGGGTTATTCATAGCCAAAGAAACTCTCAGCGCCTAGCCAACCATCTGGTTTACCAACAAAATTATTCATTTTTTACTTTGAATAATTAAAAAAATTGCATCTTTTTAATAATCAACATTTTTGAGAGGAGGAGGAAGAGAAAGAGAAGGAGGAGAAGGAGTAGGAGGAGGAGAAGGAGGAAGAGGAGGAGGACAGGCAGGCCAAGTTGAGAGATAAAGGACATTCAGGGACACAGATGGACATGGAGCACGATTGGAGTTCTAAACTGACACAAAACACCTGATAGCTGAAATTCAGACTTCAGATGCGGATAACAAACCCTCACATCAGCGACCCAATTTGTGTTGACGCTAAAAGTTGTGATTAAGTGTATTGACACTAAAGCCTACAGAATGTGGCCAATGATACGTGGTCGTGTGTATCTCATATCTAGACGCGGTGCTCAGGGCCTACCTGGCTTCCTCGTCTCTGGCGATCAGAAGGCGCATTTGGTTGCTCGAGGACGCTGACCTCAGAACGTCTACTGCTCTGTTATAAAACAATAACAGAAAAACAGAAACGTTAATGTCTTGACGACATCAACACAAATTTCACTGGTCTTTTTGGTATTTTTCCAATGAAGAGAGAGTTGTTGTTTTTTTTTATTGTTGAACCTACCTTTCACTGGTGACCCCTAGTAAACTCTCCCCATTCACCTCCAAGATCTGGTCTCCCGCCTGAAGGTGTCCTGGTGAGGTGAGAGGTCAACACAAGGTCACAGGTCAAACAGTGATGTCATCAAGGTGAGGATGTATTAATCACATCATATGATGTCATCAGAATATGAAGTATAAGAGAGGTTGGTTCAGTGAAAATCCCGCTTGTACGATGAGTAACCTTGCCTCAGTCAAGAGTCCCGAAAACTTGTTTTGGCTCCCCAAACTATAGCTCAGAGGGCTAATGGTCTTGTGGCGGGCAGACGACCCAGAGTTCAGGGGGCACCTTTTACCGGGAATATCTAAGCATAACAAACCAGGGCCTGTGTTCACAAAGCCTCTCAGACTGGGAGAGCTCATCTAGGATCTGGTATCCACCTGTCTTATTCAATATTATCTAATAGGCAAAACTGATCCGAGATTTGCACTCCTAATCTGAGAGGCTTTGTGAATAGGCCCCAGGTATTTTAAATCTGATATAAATTACAGGAGCCCTATTGGCTGGTATCGTGTGAACACTAATCACGTCTCTACCAGACAAGGGAAAGTAAGAAGAGCACTTAAGGGGAGTATACAATCTGTAGACGGTATAGACTAAGAGTAAACAAAGAGATGAAAACTGTTGAGAGGGACCTTCCTGGACCTTCCTTGACCGCTGAAGGAGACTTGTTAATCAGTGATATGTCTCTATCTCTTTATCCCACCAGAACTGACCTCAGAACAAACAGTTAATCATCGTTTGCAAATAAATTCATAAAAAATCCTACAATGTGATTTTCTGGATTTCTTTTTCTAATTTTGTCTGTCATAGTTGAAGTGTACCTATTATGAAAATTACAGGCCTCTCTCATCGTTTTAAGTGGGAGAACTTGCACAATTGGTGGCTGACTAAATACTTTTTTGCCCCACTGTATATAGTGCACTACTTTGACCAAAGCCCTCTATGTGCCCTTGTCCAAAGTAGTTCTCTACATAGTGAATAGGGTACCAAATCAGACACAACCCTAGAGGAGATTGTTTGGAAGTGGAGTAATTTAACGACCCTATATGATAAACACATTACCATCTCTTCCTCGGGGATAACCTTATTGGGATTGTGTCTAGCTAGGGCCTTTCTCTTTGGACCAGGCGATCTGTGTTCGCAACCCACTAGAGACCTGGTCCTTCTCCCTCAGTTCATTACGATATGATATAACCATTCTGGGATCCCGACCCACTAGAGACCTGGTCCTTCTCCCTCAGTTCATTACGATATGATGTAACCAATCTGGGATCACGACCCACTAGAGACCTGGTCCTTCTCCCTCAGTTCATTACGATATGATATAACCAATCTGGGATCACGACCCACTAGAGACCTGGTCCTTCTCCCTCAGTTCATTACGATATGATATAACCAATCTGGGATCCCGACCCAGTAGAGACCTTGTCCTTCTCCCTCAGTTCATTACGATATGATATAACACAGAGTTGTGCAAACTGTACATCATAGCAATGCAGTTAGTTCCATTCACTACAGTAGGGATAGTAACAATGGTACATTTGATTAATTTAGTCAATTTCTGGAGCCCAAGGGACAAGTTACATAAGTCACTGGTCTAAAAGACTTGATGAGTTTATCTGATATGAGCTGTAGCAGAGAGCATGTTCTACATTACTTATTTTAAATAACCATGTTTTAACAGTCCAAATACCCAGACTTAGTAGGTCTTCTGGGTAGAAGAAAATAGAATGTTTTATAGTGCGTGACATTTTTTGAAAAATTAGTTTGCTTTAAATGCTAGGATGTCGTACTCATTTCGACTTTTCATCTGGTAGAATTCACTGCACACTATTGAAGGAGATATTCGTCTTTCGAGACGCACTTGTGTCTGACAACAGATCTCAACAGTACTCATATAGACACTCTATACTGACACTGTAGTAAGTCTCCATGGTAACAGATCTGTACTCATATACACCTCTATACTGACACTGTAGTAAGTCTCCATAGTAACAGAGTCTGTACTCATTTAGACCTCTATACTGACACTGTAGTAAGTATCCATAGTAACAGAGTCTGTACTCATATAGACATTTAACTGACACTGTAGTAAGTCTCCATAGCAACAGGGTCTGTACTCATATACACCTCTATACTGACACTGTAGTAAGTATCCATAGTAACAGAGTCTGTACTCATATAGACCTCTATACTGACACTGTAGTAAGTATCCATAGTAACAGAGTCTGTACTCATATAGACCTCTATACTGACACTGTAGTAAGTATCCATAGTAACAGAGTCTGTACTCATATAGACATCTAACTGACACTGTAGTAAGTCTCCACAGTAACAGGGTCTGTACTCATGTAGACCTCTATACTGACACTGTAGTAAGTCTCCATAGTAACAGGGTCTGTACTCATATACACCTCTATACTGACACTGTAGTAAGTCTCCATGGTAACAGAGTGTACTCACATAGACCTCTATCTATACTGACACTGTAGTAAGTCTCCATGGTAACAGAGGAAGACAGGAAGAGATCGAGACAGACCTGTTTAATCCTACCCTTCAGAGAGTATTAGCACTGATAGTACTACGCACTGGGATGATGCTGGACACACACACACACGTGAGCCACTTACATCACAGCCTGTACATATACATTAAAGTGGTAGTTAGCTGTATTTCCTGAGGGCTATAGGTAGTAGTTAGCTGTATTTCCTGAGGGCTATAGGTAGTAGTTAGCTGTATTTCCTGAGGGCTATAAGTAGTAGTTAGCTGTATTTCCTGAGGGCTATAGGTAGTAGTTAGCTGTATTTCCTGAGGGCTATAGGTAGTAGTTAGCTGTATTTCCTCAGGGCTATAGGTAGTAGTTAGCTGTATTTCCTGAAACTGCTGCTCCAGTTTCAACTGTTCTGCCTTATTATTATACGACCATGCTGGTCATTTATGAACATTTGAACATCTTGGCCATGTTCTGTTATAATCTCCACCCGGCACAGCCAGAAGAGGACTGGCCACCCCACATAGCCTGGTTCCTCTCTAGGTTTCTTCCTAGGTTTTGGCCTTTCTAGGGAGTTTTTCCTAGCCACCGTGCTTCTACACCTGCATTGCTTGCTGTTTGGGGTTTTAGGCTGGGTTTCTGTACAGCACTTTGAGATATCAGCTGATGTACGAAGGGCTATATAAATAAATTTGATTTGATTTGATTTCCTGAGGGCTATAGGTAGTAGTTAGCTGAATTTCCTGAGGGCTATAGGTAGTAGTTAGCTGTATTTCCTGAGGGCTATAGGTAGTAGTTAGCTGTATTTCCTGAGGGCTATATGAGTTAATCGAGCAATTAGAAGCTCAACCCACTCTGCCTAGATATGTTGTCCACTACAAGATCTGCCTTGGTTTCAATTGGTTTTATTGTAATAGAAAATGTATCTGCTGGAAGCGCTTGATGCTGTTTCCCGAAGCCCCTATCCAGTCCTGTCAGATCTTCAATAGGGAGCGAACGAGGACAGGAAGAAAGACAAGATTCTGGAATGAAACATGGCCCAAGGTTGTGACCTCCGTAACCAATCCGATAAATACTAGTTTATTCTAGGAACTCTCTGTTCCAGTGAAACCACTCCCAAATCACACTGTATTCCCAATTTAGTGCACTACTTTTACCCATAGAGCACATAGGCTTCTGGTCAAAAGTAGTGCACTAAATATGGAATAGGGTGCCATTTGGGATGCAAACCCTTTCTGACTTCTGAGTCTGATGGATTTTCCCAGGCCTTCATTCAGAATAATGAGATTGCTCTTCTTTGGTCATTAGTGGGAAAGCTGTCCCAAATCACAGGGATCAAAGCAATTTAATCACACCATGTTTGGGTTGGAGCAGAGGCAGATTTCCCAGTAGTTATCTGTGTCTCAAACGGGACCTTATTCCCTACATAGTGCACTGCTTTTGTCCAGAGCCCTAAAGTAGTGCACTATGTAGGGAATAGGGTGCCAGCTCTGGTCTAAAGTAGTGCACTATGTAGGGAATAGGGTGCCATTTGAGATGCAGTACTTATCAGCGACTGTTGCTGCCCTTTTCTGCAATCCTTCATTTCAGGGACCAAGTAGAGAAACCACATCCAAAACACACAGACCAGAGCGGCTTGTCGGTTAGTGGACTGAAACACAGACCAGAGCGGCCTGTTGGTTAGTGGACTGAAACACAGACCAGAGAGGCCTGTCGATTAGTGGACTGAAACACAGACCAGAGTGGCCTGTCAGTTAGTGGACTGAAACACAGACCAGAGTGGCCTGTCAGTTAGTGGACTGAAACACAGACCAGAGTGGCCTGTCAGTTAGTGGACTGAAACACAGACCAAAGTGGCCTGTCAGTTAGTGGACTGAAACACAGACCAGAGCCACAGACCAGAGTGGCCTGTCAGTTAGTGGACTGAAACACAGACCAGAGCGGCCTGTCGATTAGTGGACTGAAACACAGACCAGAGCCACAGACCAGAGTGGCCTGTCAGTTAGTGGACTGAAACACAGACCAGAGAGGCCTGTCGATTAGTGGGCTGAAACACAGACCAGAGCCACAGACCAGAGTGGCCTGTCAGTTACTGGACTGAAACACAGACCAAAGTGGCCTGTCAGTTAGTGGACTGAAACACAGACCAGAGCGGCCTGTCGATTAGTGGACTGAAACACAGACCAGAGCCACAGACCAGAGTGGCCTGTCAGTTAGTGGACTGAAACACAGACCAGAGAGGCCTGTCGATTAGTGGACTGAAACACAGACCAGAGTGGCCTGTCAGTTACTGGACTGAAACACAGACCAAAGTGGCCTGTCAGTTAGTGGACTGAAACACAGACCATAGTGGCCTGTCGGTTAGTGGACTGAAACACAGACCATAGTGGCCTGTCTGTTAGTGGACTGAAACACAATACCATAGTGGCCTGTCTGTTAGTGGACTGAAACACAGACCAGAGCGGCCTGTCGGTTAGTGGACTGAAACACAGACCAGAGTGGCCTGTCGGTTAGTGGACTGAAACACAGACCAGAGCGTCCTGTCGATTAGTGGACTGAAACACAGATCAGAGCGGCCTGTTGGTTAGTGGACTGAAACACAGACCAGAGCGGCCTGTTGGTTAGTGGACTGAAACACAGACCAGAGCGACCTGTCGATTAGTGGACTGAAACACAGACCAGAGTGGCCTGTCGGTTAGCGGACTGAAACACAGACCAGAGTGGCCTGTCGGTTAGCGGACTGAAACAGCGACCAATGACTGAAACAGTGATTTATAATGGAGGGATACTTCTACTGTCTGAATGATAAACAGTGATTTATAATGATTTATAACAAGTGCCATGGGATCTTTTAATGACCTCAGAGAGTCAGGACGGACACCCGTTTAACATCCCATCCAAAAGACAGCATCCTACACAGGGCAGTGTCCCCAATCACTGCCCTGGGGCATTGGGATATTTTTTAAACCAGAGGAAAGAGTGCCTCCTACTGGCCCTCCAACACCACTTCCAGCAGCACCTGGTCTCCCATCCAGGGACTGACCAGAACAAACCCTGCTTAGCTTCAGAAGCAAGCCAGCAGTGGTATGCAGGGTGGTATGCTGCTGGCTGTTAACCCACTGTTCCCTGGTAGGCCATCATTGTAAATAAGAATGTGTTCTTAACTGACTTGCCTAGTTAAATAAAGGTTCAATTAAAAACAATAAAACCTGTGTTACTGTTGCCATCCCCACCCGTTCTCTTTCTGCATAGAAAGACACTTACCATCACTTGAAGCAAGGCCACCAGGTAAAATCCTTTTGACGTAGACTCCAAACTCCTCTCCCGTTAACTCCTTCATTCCTCCAATCACTTTGATCCCTGAGGGGGGAAAATAACACCATAGTAATGACCCATAGAACAGAGGGCTGTTTAATAGTAGCCTATACATGTTTAACTACTGTCTATCTGTCACTGGGTTAGTAATGACTCATAGAACAGAGGGCTGTTTAATAGTAGCCTATACATGTTTAACTACTGGGTCATTGGGTTAGTAATGACTCATAGAACAGAGGGCTGTTTAATAGTAGCCTATACATGTTTAACTACTGTCTATCTGTCACTGGGTTAGTAATGACTCATAGAACAGAGGGCTGTTTAATAGTAGCCTATACATGTTTAACTACTGTCTGTCTGTTACTGGGTTAGTAATGACTCATAGAACAGAGGGCTGTTTAATAGTAGCCTATACATGTTTAACTACTGTCTGTCTGTCACTGGGTTAGTAATGACTCATAGAACAGAGGGCTGTTTAATAGTAGCCTATACATGTTTAACTACTGGGTCACTGGGTTAGTAATGACTCATAGAACAGAGGGCTGTTTAATAGTAGCCTATACATGTTTAACTACTGGGTCATTGGGTTAGTAATGACTCATAGAACAGAGGGCTGTTTAATAGTAGCCTATACATGTTTAACTACTGTCTATCTGTCACTGGGTTAGTAATGACTCATAGAACAGAGGGCTGTTTAATAGTAGCCTATACATGTTTAACTACTGTCTGTCTGTTACTGGGTTAGTAATGACTCATAGAACAGAGGGCTGTTTAATAGTAGCCTATACATGTTTAACTACTGTCTGTCTGTCACTGGGTTAGTAATGACTCATAGAACAGAGGGCTGTTTAATAGTAGCCTATACATGTTTAACTACTGTCTGTCTGTTACTGGGTTAGTAATGACTCATAGAACAGAGGGCTGTTTAATAGTAGCCTATACATGTTTAACTACTGTCTGTCTGTTACTGGGTTAGTAATGACTCATAGAACAGAGGGCTGTTTAATAGTAGCCTATACATGTTTAACTACTGTCTATCTGTCACTGGGTTAGTAATGACTCATAGAACAGAGGGCTGTTTAATAGTAGCCTATACATGTTTAACTACTGTCTGTCTGTTACTGGGTTAGTAATGACTCATAGAACAGAGGGCTGTTTAATAGTAGCCTATACATGTTTAACTACTGGGTCACTGGGTTAGTAATGACTCATAGAACAGAGGGCTGTTTAATAGTAGCCTATACATGTTTAACTACTGTCTGTCTGTCACTGGGTTAGTAATGACTCATAGAACAGAGGGCTGTTTAATAGTAGCCTATACATGTTTAACTACTGTCTATCTGTCACTGGGTTAGTAATGACTCATAGAACAGAGGGCTGTTTAATAGTAGCCTATACATGTTTAACTACTGGGTCACTGGGTTAGTAATGACTCATAGAACAGAGGGCTGTTTAATAGTAGCCTATACATGTTTAACTACTGTCTGTCTGTCACTGGGTTAGTAATGACTCATAGAACAGAGGGCTGTTTAATAGTAGCCTATACATGTTTAACTACTGTCTATCTGTCACTGGGTTAGTAATGACTCATAGAACAGAGGGCTGTTTAATAGTAGCCTATACATGTTTAACTACTGTCTGTCTGTCACTGGGTTAGTAATGACTCATAGAACAGAGGGCCGTTTAATAGTAGCCTATACATGTTTAACTACTGTCTGTCTGTTACTGGGTTAGTAATGACTCATAGAACAGAGGGCTGTTTAATAGTAGCCTATACATGTTTAACTACTGGGTCACTGGGTTAGTAATGACTCATAGAACAGAGGGCTGTTTAATAGTAGCCTATACATGTTTAACTACTGTCTGTCTGTCACTGGGTTAGTAATGACTCATAGAACAGAGGGCTGTTTAATAGTAGCCTATACATGTTTAACTACTGTCTGTCTGTCACTGGGTTAGTAATGACTCATAGAACAGAGGGCTGTTTAATAGTAGCCTATACATGTTTAACTACTGTCTGTCTGTCACTGGGTTAGTAATGACTCATAGAACAGAGGGCTGTTTAATAGTAGCCTATACATGTTTAACTACTGGGTCACTGGGTTAGTAATGACTCATAGAACAGAGGGCTGTTTAATAGTAGCCTATACATGTTTAACTACTGGGTCATTGGGTTAGTAATGACTCATAGAACAGAGGGCTGTTTAATAGTAGCCTATACATGTTTAACTACTGTCTGTCTGTCACTGGGTTAGTAATGACTCATAGAACAGAGGGCTGTTTAATAGTAGCCTATACATGTTTAACTACTGTCTGTCTGTCACTGGGTTAGTAATGACTCATAGAACAGAGGGCTGTTTAATAGTAGCCTATACATGTTTAACTACTGTCTATCTGTCACTGGGTTAGTAATGACTCATAGAACAGAGGGCTGTTTAATAGTAGCCTATACATGTTTAACTACTGTCTATCTGTCACTGGGTTAGTAATGACTCATAGAACAGAGGGCTGTTTAATAGTAGCCTATACATGTTTAACTACTGTCTGTCTGTTACTGGGTTAGTAATGACTCATAGAACAGAGGGCTGTTTAATAGTAGCCTATACATGTTTAACTACTGTCTGTCTGTTACTGGGTTAGTAATGACTCATAGAACAGAGGGCTGTTTAATAGTAGCCTATACATGTTTAACTACTGTCTGTCTGTCACTGGGTTAGTAATGACTCATAGAACAGAGGGCTGTTTAATAGTAGCCTATACATGTTTAACTACTGTCTGTCTGTCACTGGGTTAGTAATGACTCATAGAACAGAGGGCTGTTTAATAGTAGCCTATACATGTTTAACTACTGGGTCACTGGGTTAGTAATGACTCATAGAACAGAGGGCTGTTTAATAGTAGCCTATACATGTTTAACTACTGTCTGTCTGTTACTGGGTTAGTAATGACTCATAGAACAGAGGGCTGTTTAATAGTAGCCTATACATGTTTAACTACTGTCTGTCTGTTACTGGGTTAGTAATGACTCATAGAACAGAGGGCTGTTTAATAGTAGCCTATACATGTTTAACTACTGTCTGTCTGTCACTGGGTTAGTAATGACTCATAGAACAGAGGGCTGTTTAATAGTAGCCTATACATGTTTAACTACTGTCTGTCTGTCACTGGGTTAGTAATGACTCATAGAACAGAGGGCTGTTTAATAGTAGCCTATACATGTTTAACTACTGGGTCACTGGGTTAGTAATGACTCATAGAACAGAGGGCTGTTTAATAGTAGCCTATACATGTTTAACTACTGTCTGTCTGTTACTGGGTTAGTAATGACTCATAGAACAGAGGGCTGTTTAATAGTAGCCTATACATGTTTAACTACTGGGTCACTGGGTTAGTAATGACTCATAGAACAGAGGGCTGTTTAATAGTAGCCTATACATGTTTAACTACTGTCTGTCTGTCACTGGGTTAGTAATGACTCATAGAACAGAGGGCTGTTTAATAGTAGCCTATACATGTTTAACTACTGGGTCACTGGGTTAGTAATGACTCATAGAACAGAGGGCTGTTTAATAGTAGCCTATACATGTTTAACTACTGTCTGTCTGTCACTGGGTTAGTAATGACTCATAGAACAGAGGGCTGTTTAATAGTAGCCTATACATGTTTAACTACTGTCTGTCTGTCACTGGGTTAGTAATGACTCATAGAACAGAGGGCTGTTTAATAGTAGCCTATACATGTTTAACTACTGTCTGTCTGTCACTGGGTTAGTAATGACTCATAGAACAGAGGGCTGTTTAATAGTAGCCTATACATGTTTAACTACTGTCTGTCTGTCACTGGGTTAGTAATGACTCTGAGCTGAAAGCTGTCTCAGGAAGAACAGTAGAGTCTTCTCCAATTGAACGACAAAAAACTGATCCCATCCACTGAAGTTGATGAAGTTTGGAGAGTTGACCTTGTTCTTCAGTCATTGTGCAGAACAGCAGAGATATCTCTGTATGCTGACACAATAGTGGTGGGAATTCTGTACATTCTCTTTACATCAACAGGCCTATCTGTGTCAATAACATAGCATGAGTCTGTATGCTGTCACAATAGTGGTGGGAATTCTGTACATTCTCTTTACATCAACAGGCCTATCTGTGTCAATAACATAGCATGAGTCTGTATGCTGTCACAATAGTGGTGGGAATTCTGTACATTCTCTTTACATCAACAGGCCTATCTGCGTCAATAACATAGCATGAGTCTGTATGCTGTCACAATAGTGGTGGGAATTCTGTACATTCTCTTTACATCAACAGGCCTATCTGCGTCAATAACATAGCATGAGTCTGTATGCTGTCACAATAGTGGTGGGAATTCTGTACATTCTCTTTACATCAACAGGCCTATCTGCGTCAATAACATAGCATGAGTCTGTATGCTGTCACAATAGTGGTGGGAATTCTGTACATTCTCTTTACATCAACAGGCCTATCTGCGTCAATAACATAGCATGAGTCTGTATGCTGTCACAATAGTGGTGGGAATTCTGTACATTCTCTTTACATCAACAGGCCTATCTGCGTCAATAACATAGCATGAGTTAAACCTACACAACTAAAGCACTCGTCTCCAACAGCCTTGAGGGGATACAGAAACTCAGGTAACCCTTCACAAAGCCTTTGTAATGTAAATTAGCATACTAATACCACTGCAGTTTAAATAATGGCTACCTAAGCAATGTACTGATAGTATACAGTGTATGTATATTCTACAGAGACACTCCTGGACTCTCAACAGTTTTTGTTGGACTGAGGTGAACTATAAGGAAAGTGTTGCCCAGGTAACAGGCCAACAACAACCACCGATGTACTTTACTACATGGTAATTACAACAAAAGGTAACTTAATGGTTGCCTCAGGTTATTAAAAGTGTGTGTGTGTGTGTGTGTGTGTGTGTGTGTGTGTGTGTGTGTGTGTGTGTGTGTGTGTGTGTGTGTGTGTGTGTGTGTGTGTGTGTGTGTGTGTGTGTGTGTGTGTGTGTGTGTGTCAAGCGGCTGCTGTATATGTATGCCTGTGTCCCAAATGCCATCCTATTTTCTGTGTGGTCCTACATGGTTAATACCTGGCTATGGGTCTATAGATGGTTAATACCTGACTATGGGTCTATAGATGGTTAATACCTGGCTATGGGTCTATAGATGGGTCTATAGATGGTTAATACCTGACTATGGGTCTATAGATGGGTCTATAGACGGTTAATACCTGGCTATGGGTCTATAGATGGTTAATACCTGGCTATGGGTCTATAGATGGTTAATACCTGACTATGGGTCTATAGATGGTTAATACCTGGCTATGGGTCTATAGATGGTAAATACCTGGCTATGGGTCTATAGATGGTAAATACCTGGCTATGGGTCTATAGATGGTTAATACCTGACTATGGGTCTATAGATGGGTCTATAGATGGTAAATACCTGGCTATGGGTCTATAGATGGGTCTATAGATGGTTAATACCTGACTATGGGTCTATAGATGGTTAATACCTGGCTATGGGTCTATAGATGGTTAATACCTGGCTATGGGTCTATAGATGGTTAATACCTGGCTATGGGTCTATAGATGGTTAATACCTGGCTATGGGTCTATAGATAGTTAATACCTGACTATGGGTCTATAGATGGTTAATACCTGACTATGGGTCTATAGATGGTTAATACCTGGCTATGGGTCTATAGATGGGTCTATAGATGGTAAATACCTGGCTATGGGTCTATAGATGGTAAATACCTGGCTATGGGTCTATAGATGGTTAATACCTGGCTATGGGTCTATAGATGGTTAATACCTGGCTATGGGTCTATAGATGGTTAATACCTGGCTATGGGTCTATAGATGGTTAATACCTGGCTATGGGTCTATAGATGGTTAATACCTGGCTATGGGTCTATAGATGGTTAATACCTGACTATGGGTCTATAGATGGGTCTATAGATGGTTAATACCTGGCTATGGGTCTATAGATGGTTAATACCTGGCTATGGGTCTATAGATGGGTCTATAGATGGTAAATACCTGGCTATGGGTCTATAGATGGTTAATACCTGGCTATGGGTCTATAGATGGGTCTATAGATGGTAAATACCTGGCTATGGGTCTATAGATGGGTCTATAGACGGTTAATACCTGGCTATGGGTCTATAGACGGTTAAT
The DNA here is from genome assembly GCF_002021735.2 of Oncorhynchus kisutch. Lineage (NCBI taxonomy): Eukaryota > Metazoa > Chordata > Actinopteri > Salmoniformes > Salmonidae > Oncorhynchus > Oncorhynchus kisutch. Next base: position 13,926,329 of record NW_022261983.1, read on the forward strand.
ACCTGACTATGGGTCTATAGATGGTTAATACCTGGCTATGGGTCTATAGATGGGTCTATAGACGGTTAATACCTGGCTATGGGTCTATAGACGGTTAATACCTGACTATGGGTCTATAGATGGTAAATACCTGGCTATGGGTCTATAGATGGTTAATACCTGACTATGGGTCTATAGATGGGTCTATAGATGGTAAATACCTGGCTATGGGTCTATAGATGGTTAATACCTGACTATGGGTCTATAGATGGGTCTATAGATGGTTAATACCTGGCTATGGGTCTATAGATGGTTAATACCTGGCTATGGGTCTATAGATGGTTAATACCTGGCTATGGGTCTATAGATGGTTAATACCTGACTATGGGTCTATAGATGGTTAATACCTGACTATGGGTCTATAGATGGTTAATACCTGACTATGGGTCTATAGATGGTTAATACCTGACTATGGGTCTATAGATGGGTCTATAGATGGTAAATACCTGGCTATGGGTCTATAGATGGTTAATACCTGACTATGGGTCTATAGATGGTTAATACCTGACTATGGGTCTATAGATGGTTAATACCTGACTATGGGTCTATAGATGGTTAATACCTGGCTATGGGTCTATAGATGGTTAATACCTGGCTATGGGTCTATAGATGGTTAATACCTGACTATGGGTCTATAGATGGGTCTATAGATGGTTAATACCTGACTATGGGTCTATAGATGGTTAATACCTGGCTAAACACATGCTTTGTTTGTAAATTACGTCTGAGTGTTGGAGCATGCCCCTGGCTATCTGTACATTTTTTTTAAACAAGAAAATGGTGCTTCCTGGTTAGCTTTATATAAGGAATTTGAAAATAGTTATATTTTTACTTTTGATACCTAAGTGTATCTGTATTGGAATGAATGTCAAGTTTCTAATATATCTGTATTGGAATGAATGTCATGTTTCTAATATATCTGTAGTGGAATGAATGTCATGTTTCTAATATATCTGTATTGGAATGAATGTCATGTTTCTAATATATCTGTAGTGGAATGAATGTCATGTTTCTAATATATCTGTAGTGGAATGAATGTCATGTTTCTAATATATCTGTAGTGGAATGAATGTCATGTTTCTAATATATCTGTATTGGAATGAATGTCATGTTTCTAATATATCTGTAGTGGAATGAATGTCATGTTTCTAATATATCAAACAATCAATCTGCCTCATCCACTTCCATTGTTGCTAAACATTCCACAACTTAATGGACAATTAGTTCATTGGATCAGGCCGGATGAGGGCTTAGTATAGTGGAGGAGGTTGGATGAGGATCGTAGCTGGAGGGGGGCGGTAGTGGGGGGGAGGGGTCAGAAGTGGGTGGTTTCAGCAGGCATCTTAGCATAATGCCTCAGAGACAAAACAAACTGCAGGGGTTCTGACCTGTCACCAAGGACGTACACACCAGCTGTCTGGCCAGATCAAAACCCACTTCCTGTCCGCTCATTCACCTTGGTCTATATGTGCTGTATCCCTGCTCTAGCTATGGGTTCTGGTCAAAACAGTCATGCACTATATCGTGAATAGGGTGGGATGTCAGGCAGTGTCACCTTTGTGGGATTAGGCTATAATACATGGATTAAAGGAGAAGTTGTTTTTTACGACCAAATCTCTATTTTTGATGTCAATAGAATGTTATTAACAGGGTCCAGACACCTGAAGAAAGGCTCCAAAAACACCCAAATATGTCCTTTTAGAAACGGCAAAGATCTCAGTATAGTGATGCAGGTCTTTAAATGTTGTACGCATGAAATTGTGTCATTCTAAACTTTATCCTCAATGTTATAATCCATTTTGCGCGACTCGAGCCCTTTCCCCTAACTAGTTTCTCCCGTTTTCCCTAACTAGAATGTTCCATTCTCCGTGTAGCCTGCTGCTACAGGTAACTGCTAAAATAAAGGAAACATCAACATAAAGTGTCTTAACAGCACATTTGGTCACCACGAAGCAACCAGAACAGCTTCAATGCGCCTTGGCATAGACTCTACAAGTGTCTGGAGCTTCCTGTGTGGAAGCACCCCATGCTTTCAATATACTATGTAACCCTCATTTATTCCAGTGTTTCCTTTATTTGGGGAGTTACCTGTAGAACGGACAGAAATGTATCGCTTGAGCCATAACAAAATGGAATATACTTTCTCGTACTCTCTCGCACACCACCCACACACGCACACTCACACTCACAAACACACACACACTCACAAACACACACACACACTCACAGACACACACACCACTCACACACGCACACACCATCCATCCATTAGAGCAGTACCTGTGTAGCTCAGGGCTAGTCTGCTCTTTCCAGGCAGACAATATGTTAGCGCTAATTGAGTTTGGAGCGAGAGGAGCATGTTCATTTTCTGGGATCAGGTTTTGGGAGTTGCTCTTCCTTCGCTCCTTTCCTCCTCTCCTTGTCCTCTCTCTCCTCTCTCTCTCTCTCTACTTCTTTGATATGCTAGGTCCTCCCTCTCTCTGTCAGGGTGTTTTCTCTCTCATTATGTAGTTAGTTCTGTGTAGTTCTGTCATTATGTAGTTCTGTCAGGGTGTAGTTTTGTCAGGTGTAGTTCTGTCATTATGTAGTTCTGTCAGGGTGTAGTTCTGTCAGGGTGTAGTTTTGTCAGGTGTAGTTCTGTCATTATGTAGTTCTGTCCGGGTGTAGTTTTGTCAGGTGTAGTTCTGTCATTGTGTAGTTCTGTCAGGGTGTAGTTCTGTCAGGGTGTAGTTTTGTCAGGTGTAGTTCTGTCATTATGTAGTTCTGTCAGGGTGTAGTTCTGTCAGGGTGTAGTTCTGTCAGGGTGTAGTTTTGTCAGGTGTAGTTCTGTCATTATGTAGTTCTGTCAGGGTGTAGTTCTGTCAGGGTGTAGTTCTGTCAGGGTGTAGTTATTTCAGGGTGTAGTTATGTCATTATGTAGTTCTGTCAGGGTGTAGTTCTGTCAGGGTGTAGTTCTGTCAGGGTGTAGCTCTGTCAGGGTGTAGTTATGTCATTATGTAGTTATGTCAGGGTGTAGTTATGTCATTATGTAGTTCTGTCGGGTGTAGGTCCGTCGTGGTGTAGTTCTGTCCGGGTGTAGTTCTGTCAGGGTGTAGCTCTTTCAGGGTGTAGTTATGTCATTATGTAATTCTGTCAGGGTGTAGTGCTGTCAGGGTGTAGTTATTTCAGGGTGTAGTTATGTCATTATGTAGTTCTGTCAGGGTGTAGTTCTGTCAGGGTGTTTTCTCTCTCATTATGTAGTTCTGTCAAGGTGTAGTTCTGCCAGGGTGTAGTTCTGTCAGGGTGTAGTTCTGTCAGGGTGTAGTTCTGTCAGGGTGTTTTCTCTCTCATTATGTAGTTCTGTCAGGGTGTAGTTCTGTCAGGGTGTAGTTCTGTCAGGGTGTAGCTCTGTCAGGGTGTAGTTATGTCATTATGTAGTTCTGTCAGGGTGTTTTCTCTCTCATTATGTAGTTCTGTCGGGTGTAGTTCTGTCGGGGTGTAGCTCTGTCAGGGTGTAGTTATTTCAGGGTGTAGTTATGTCATTATGTAGTTCTGTCAGGGTGTTTTCTCTCTCATTATGTAGTTCTGTCAGGGTGTAGTTCTGTCAGGGTGTCAGGGACATTCACGTCCTCTTCCCATGATGAGACATCCCATAATATAAGAGATTAAACAGCTTGTAGAGACCACAGGACTCAGACACATCAAGACGAAGTGACCTCTAAAGAGAGGAAGAGGAGGTGAACTCTAAAGAGAGGAAGAGGTGGTGAACTCTAAAGAGAGGAAGAGGAGGTGCAATTTAAAGTGAGGAAGAGGATGTCAACTCTAAAGAGAGGAAGAGGAGGTGAACTCTAAAGAGACGAAGAGGAGGTGAACTCTAAAGAGAGGAAGAGGAGGTGAACTCTAAAGAGAGGAAGAGGAGAGAACTCTAAAGAGAGGAAGAGGAGGTGAACTCTAAAGAGAGGAAGAGGAGGTGAACTCTAAAGAGAGGAAGAGGAGAGAACTCTAAAGAGAGGAAGAGGAGGTGAACTCTAAAGAGAGGAAGAGGAGGTGAACTCTAAAGAGAGGAAGAAGAGGTGAACTCTAAAGAGAGGAAGAGGAGGTGAACTCTAAAGAGAGGAAGAGGAGAGAACTCTAAAGAGAGGAAGAGGAGGTGAACTCTAAAGAGAGGAAGAGGAGGTGAACTCTAAAGTGAAGAAGAGGAGGTGAACTCTAAAGAGAGGAAGAGGAGGTGAACTCTAAAGTGAGGAAGAGGAGGTGAACTCTAAAGAGAGGAAGAAGAGGTGAACTCTAAAGAGAGGAAGAGGAGGTCAACTCTAAAGTGAGGAAGAGGAGGTGAACTCTAAAGAGAGGAAGAGGAAGTGAACTCTACAGTGAGGAAGAGGAGGTGAACTCTAAAGAGAGGAAGAGGAGGTGAACTCTAAAGAGAGGAAGAGGAGGTGAACTCTAAAGTGAGGAAGAGGTGAACTCTAAAGAGAGGAAGAGGAAGTGAACTCTAAAGTGAGGAAGAGGAGGTGAACTCTGAAGAGAGGAAGAGAAGGTGAACTCTAAAGAGAGGAAGAGGAGGTGCAATTTAAAGTGAGGAAGAGGAGGTGAACTCTGAAGTGAGGAAATGGAGGTGAACTCTAAAGAGAGGAAGAGGAGGTCAACTCTAAAGAGAGGAAGAGGAGGTGAACTCTAAAGAGAGGAAGAGGAGGTGAACTCTAAAGAGAGGAAGAGGAGTGGAACTCTAAAGAGAGGAAGAAGAGGTGAACTCTAAAGAGAGGAAGAGGAGGTCAACTCTAAAGAGAGGAACAGGTGAACTCTAAAGAGAGGAAGAGGAGGTGAACTCTAAAGAGAGGAAGAGGAGGTGAACTCTAAAGAGAGGAAGAGGAGGTCAACTCTAAAGAGAGGAAGAGGAGGTCAACTCTAAAGTGAGGAAGAGGAGGTGAACTCTAAAGAGAGGAAGAGGAGGTGAACTCTAAAGAGAGGAAGAGGAGGTGAACTCTAAAGAGAGGAAGAGGAGGTGAACTCTAAAGAGAGGAAGAGGAGGTGAACTCTAAAGAGAGGAAGAGGAGGTGAACTCTAAAGAGAGGAAGAGGAGGTGAACTCTAAAGAGAGGAAGAGGAGGTGAACTCTAAAGAGAGGAAGAGGAGGTGAACTCTAAAGAGAGGAAGAGGAGGTCAACTCTAAAGAGAGGAAGAGGAGGTGAACTCTAAAGAGAGGAAGAGGAGGTGAACTCTAAAGAGAGGAAGAGGGGGTCAACTCTAAAGAGAGGAAGAGGAGGTCAACTCTAAAGAGAGGAAGAGGAGGTCAACTCTAAAGAGAGGAAGAGGAGGTCAACTCTAAAGAGACGAAGAGGAGGTGAACTCTAAAGTGAGGAAGAGGTGAACTCTAAAGAGAGGAAGAGGAAGTGAACTCTAAAGTGAGGAAGAGGAGGTGAACTCTAAAGAGAGGAAGAGGAGGTCAACTCTAAAGAGAGGAAGAGGAGGTGAACTCTAAAGAGAGGAAGAGGAGGTGAACTCTAAAGAGAGGAAGAGGAGTGGAACTCTAAAGAGAGGAAGAAGAGGTGAACTCTAAAGAGAGGAAGAGGAGGTCAACTCTAAAGAGAGGAACAGGTGAACTCTAAAGAGAGGAAGAGGAGGTGAACTCTAAAGAGAGGAAGAGGAGGTGAACTCTAAAGAGAGGAAGAGGAGGTCAACTCTAAAGAGAGGAAGAGGAGGTCAACTCTAAAGTGAGGAAGAGGAGGTGAACTCTAAAGAGAGGAAGAGGAGGTGAACTCTAAAGAGAGGAAGAGGAGGTGAACTCTAAAGAGAGGAAGAGGAGGTGAACTCTAAAGAGAGGAAGAGGAGGTGAACTCTAAAGAGAGGAAGAGGAGGTGAACTCTAAAGAGAGGAAGAGGAGGTGAACTCTAAAGAGAGGAAGAGGAGGTGAACTCTAAAGAGAGGAAGAGGAGGTGAACTCTAAAGAGAGGAAGAGGAGGTCAACTCTAAAGAGAGGAAGAGGAGGTGAACTCTAAAGAGAGGAAGAGGAGGTGAACTCTAAAGAGAGGAAGAGGGGGTCAACTCTAAAGAGAGGAAGAGGAGGTCAACTCTAAAGAGAGGAAGAGGAGGTCAACTCTAAAGAGAGGAAGAGGAGGTCAACTCTAAAGAGACGAAGAGGAGGTGAACTCTAAAGTGAGGAAGAGGTGAACTCTAAAGAGAGGAAGAGGAAGTGAACTCTAAAGTGAGGAAGAGGAGGTGAACTCTAAAGAGAGGAAGAGGAGGTCAACTCTAAAGAGAGGAAGAGGAGGTGAACTCTAAAGAGAGGAAGAGGAGGTGAACTCTAAAGAGAGGAAGAGGAGTGGAACTCTAAAGAGAGGAAGAAGAGGTGAACTCTAAAGAGAGGAAGAGGAGGTCAACTCTAAAGAGAGGAACAGGTGAACTCTAAAGAGAGGAAGAGGAGGTGAACTCTAAAGAGAGGAAGAGGAGGTGAACTCTAAAGAGAGGAAGAGGAGGTCAACTCTAAAGAGAGGAAGAGGAGGTCAACTCTAAAGTGAGGAAGAGGAGGTGAACTCTAAAGAGAGGAAGAGGAGGTGAACTCTAAAGAGAGGAAGAGGAGGTGAACTCTAAAGAGAGGAAGAGGAGGTGAACTCTAAAGAGAGGAAGAGGAGGTCAACTCTAAAGAGAGGAAGAGGAGGTGAACTCTAAAGAGAGGAAGAGGAGGTGAACTCTAAAGAGAGGAAGAGGAGGTGAACTCTAAAGAGAGGAAGAGGAGGTGAACTCTAAAGAGAGGAAGAGGAGGTCAACTCTAAAGAGAGGAAGAGGAGGTGAACTCTAAAGAGAGGAAGAGGAGGTGAACTCTAAAGAGAGGAAGAGGGGGTCAACTCTAAAGAGAGGAAGAGGAGGTCAACTCTAAAGAGAGGAAGAGGAGGTCAACTCTAAAGAGAGGAAGAGGAGGTCAACTCTAAAGAGACGAAGAGGAGGTGAACTCTAAAGTGAGGAAGAGGTTAACTCTAAAGTGAGGAAGAGGAGGTGAACTCTAAAGAGAGGAAGAGGAGGTCAACTCTAAAGAGAGGAAGAGGAGGTCAACTCTAAAGAGAGGAAGAGGAGGTGAACTCTAAAGTGAGGAAGAGGAGGTGAACTCTAAAGAGAGGAAGAGGAGGTCAACTCTAAAGAGAGGAAGAGGAGGTCAACTCTAAAGAGAGGAAGAGGAGGTGAACTCTAAAGAGAGGAAGAGGAGGTGAACTCTAAAGAGAGGAAGAGGAGATCAACTCTAAAGAGAGGAAGAGGAGTAGAACTCTAAAGAGAGGAAGAGGAGGTCAACTCTAAAGTGAGGAAGAGGAGGTCAACTCTAAAGAGAGGAACAGGTGAACTCTAAAGAGAGGAAGAGGAGGTGAACTCTAAAGAGAGGAAGAGGAGATCAACTCTAAAGAGAGGAAGAGGAGGTGAACTCTAAAGAGAGGAAGAGGAGGTGAACTCTAAAGAGACGAAGAGGAGGTGAACTCTAAAGTGAGGAAGAGGTGAACTCTAAAGAGAGGAAGAGGAAGTGAACTCTAAAGTGAGGAAGAGGAGGTGAACTCTAAAGAGAGGAAGAGGAGGTCAACTCTAAAGAGAGGAAGAGGAGGTCAACTCTAAAGAGAGGAAGAGGAGGTCAACTCTAAAGAGAGGAAGAGGAGGTGAACTCTAAAGAGAGGAAGAGGAGGTGAACTCTAAAGAGAGGAAGAGGAGGTGAACTCTAAAGAGACGAAGAGGAGGTGAACTCTAAAGTGAGGAAGAGGTGAACTCTAAAGAGAGGAAGAGGAAGTGAACTCTAAAGTGAGGAAGAGGAGGTGAACTCTAAAGAGAGGAAGAGGAGGTCAACTCTAAAGAGAGGAAGAGGAGGTCAACTCTAAAGAGAGGAAGAGGAGGTGAACTCTAAAGAGAGGAAGAGGAGGTGAACTCTAAAGTGAGGAAGAGGAGGTCAACTCTAAAGAGAGGAAGAGGAGGTGAACTCTAAAGAGAGGAAGAGGAGGTGAACTCTAAAGAGACGAAGAGGAGGTGAACTCTAAAGTGAGGAAGAGGTGAACTCTAAAGAGAGGAAGAGGAAGTGAACTCTAAAGTGAGGAAGAGGAGGTGAACTCTAAAGAGAGGAAGAGGAGGTCAACTCTAAAGAGAGGAAGAGGAGGTCAACTCTAAAGAGAGGAAGAGGAGGTCAACTCTAAAGAGAGGAAGAGGAGGTGAACTCTAAAGAGAGGAAGAGGAGGTGAACTCTAAAGAGAGGAAGAGGAGGTGAACTCTAAAGAGACGAAGAGGAGGTGAACTCTAAAGTGAGGAAGAGGTGAACTCTAAAGAGAGGAAGAGGAAGTGAACTCTAAAGTGAGGAAGAGGAGGTGAACTCTAAAGAGAGGAAGAGGAGGTCAACTCTAAAGAGAGGAAGAGGAGGTCAACTCTAAAGAGAGGAAGAGGAGGTGAACTCTAAAGAGAGGAAGAGGAGGTGAACTCTAAAGTGAGGAAGAGGAGGTCAACTCTAAAGAGAGGAAGAGGAGGTGAACTCTAAAGAGAGGAAGAGAAGGTGAACTCTAAAGAGAGGAAGAGGAGGTGAACTCTAAAGAGAGGAAGAGGAGGTGAACTCTAAAGTGAGGAAGAGGAGGTGAACTCTAAAGAGAGGAAGAGGAGGTGAACTCTAAAGAGAGGAAGAGGAGGTGAACTCTAAAGAGAGGAAGAGGAGGTGAACTCTAAAGAGAGGAAGAGGAGGTCAACTCTAAAGAGAGGAAGAGGTGGTGAACTCTAAAGAGAGGAAGAGGAGGTCAACTCTAAAGAGAGGAAGAGGAGGTGAACTCTAAAGAGAGGAAGAGGAGGTGAACTCTAAAGAGAGGAAGAAGAGGTGAACTCTAAAGAGAGGAAGAAGAGGTGAACTCTAAAGAGAGGAAGAGGAGGTCAACTCTAAAGAGAGGAAGAGGAGGTCAACTCTAAAGAGAGGAAGAGGAGGTGAACTCTAAAGAGAGGAAGAGGAGGTGAACTCTAAAGAGAGGAAGAGGAGTGGAACTCTAAAGAGAGGAAGAAGAGGTGAACTCTAAAGAGAGGAAGAGGAGGTCAACTCTAAAGAGAGGAACAGGTGAACTCTAAAGAGAGGAAGAGGAGGTGAACTCTAAAGAGAGGAAGAGGAGGTGAACTCTAAAGAGAGGAAGAGGAGGTCAACTCTAAAGAGAGGAAGAGGAGGTGAACTCTAAAGTGAGGAAGAGGAGGTGAACTCTAAAGAGAGGAAGAGGAGGTGAACTCTAAAGAGAGGAAGAGGAGGTGAACTCTAAAGAGAGGAAGAGGAGGTGAACTCTAAAGAGAGGAAGAGGAGGTCAACTCTAAAGAGAGGAAGAGGAGGTGAACTCTAAAGAGAGGAAGAGGAGGTGAACTCTAAAGAGAGGAAGAGGAGGTGAACTCTAAAGAGAGGAAGAGGAGGTGAACTCTAAAGAGAGGAAGAGGAGGTCAACTCTAAAGAGAGGAAGAGGAGGTGAACTCTAAAGAGAGGAAGAGGAGGTGAACTCTAAAGAGAGGAAGAGGGGGTCAACTCTAAAGAGAGGAAGAGGAGGTCAACTCTAAAGAGAGGAAGAGGAGGTGAACTCTAAAGAGAGGAAGAGGAGGTCAACTCTAAAGAGACGAAGAGGAGGTGAACTCTAAAGTGAGGAAGAGGTGAACTCTAAAGAGAGGAAGAGGAAGTGAACTCTAAAGTGAGGAAGAGGAGGTGAACTCTAAAGAGAGGAAGAGGAGGTCAACTCTAAAGAGAGGAAGAGGAGGTCAACTCTAAAGAGAGGAAGAGGAGGTGAACTCTAAAGTGAGGAAGAGGAGGTGAACTCTAAAGAGAGGAAGAGGAGGTCAACTCTAAAGAGAGGAAGAGGAGGTCAACTCTAAAGAGAGGAAGAGGAGGTGAACTCTAAAGAGAGGAAGAGGAGGTGAACTCTAAAGAGAGGAAGAGGAGATCAACTCTAAAGAGAGGAAGAGGAGTAGAACTCTAAAGAGAGGAAGAGGAGGTCAACTCTAAAGTGAGGAAGAGGAGGTCAACTCTAAAGAGAGGAACAGGTGAACTCTAAAGAGAGGAAGAGGAGGTGAACTCTAAAGAGAGGAAGAGGAGATCAACTCTAAAGAGAGGAAGAGGAGGTGAACTCTAAAGAGAGGAAGAGGAGGTGAACTCTAAAGAGACGAAGAGGAGGTGAACTCTAAAGTGAGGAAGAGGTGAACTCTAAAGAGAGGAAGAGGAAGTGAACTCTAAAGTGAGGAAGAGGAGGTGAACTCTAAAGAGAGGAAGAGGAGGTCAACTCTAAAGAGAGGAAGAGGAGGTCAACTCTAAAGAGAGGAAGAGGAGGTCAACTCTAAAGAGAGGAAGAGGAGGTGAACTCTAAAGAGAGGAAGAGGAGGTGAACTCTAAAGAGAGGAAGAGGAGGTGAACTCTAAAGAGACGAAGAGGAGGTGAACTCTAAAGTGAGGAAGAGGTGAACTCTAAAGAGAGGAAGAGGAAGTGAACTCTAAAGTGAGGAAGAGGAGGTGAACTCTAAAGAGAGGAAGAGGAGGTCAACTCTAAAGAGAGGAAGAGGAGGTCAACTCTAAAGAGAGGAAGAGGAGGTGAACTCTAAAGAGAGGAAGAGGAGGTGAACTCTAAAGTGAGGAAGAGGAGGTCAACTCTAAAGAGAGGAAGAGGAGGTGAACTCTAAAGAGAGGAAGAGAAGGTGAACTCTAAAGAGAGGAAGAGGAGGTGAACTCTAAAGAGAGGAAGAGGAGGTGAACTCTAAAGTGAGGAAGAGGAGGTGAACTCTAAAGAGAGGAAGAGGAGGTGAACTCTAAAGAGAGGAAGAGGAGGTGAACTCTAAAGAGAGGAAGAGGAGGTGAACTCTAAAGAGAGGAAGAGGAGGTCAACTCTAAAGAGAGGAAGAGGTGGTGAACTCTAAAGAGAGGAAGAGGAGGTCAACTCTAAAGAGAGGAAGAGGAGGTGAACTCTAAAGAGAGGAAGAGGAGGTGAACTCTAAAGAGAGGAAGAAGAGGTGAACTCTAAAGAGAGGAAGAAGAGGTGAACTCTAAAGAGAGGAAGAGGAGGTCAACTCTAAAGAGAGGAAGAGGAGGTCAACTCTAAAGAGAGGAAGGGGAGGTGAACTCTAAAGAGAGGAAGAGGAGGTGAACTCTAAAGAGAGGAAGAGGAGGTCAACTCAACAGAGAGGAAGAGGAGGTCAACTCTAAAGAGACGAAGAGGAGGTGAACTCTAAATGTACTGTACTTGTGGGTCGTTCTGGTTAAAAACATCCACTACAGATGAATGGACCCAGAAGGCAGGACCTCTAAGGCTTGGTGGTGCCGACTCCATTTTGTACGACTGTGTGTCTGCATACCAAGTCCAGGACAGTCAGGATATGATTTACAACATGTATCTATCTATACAGCAACCAGGGTGATGTGTTTTGCTGTGTAGGGACAACTGTCTTATTTACCATGCCTATTCACCATGACCACGATATCTTAGTGGGAGGACTTTGAGAATACTGTGTGTGTGTGTGTGTGTGTGTGTGTGTGTGTGTGTGTGTGTGTGTGTGTGTGTGTGTGTACATATGAATTTGTGTGTGTGTGTGCATATGTGAGTGTATGTGCATATGTGAGTGTATGTGTGTGTGTGTGTGTGTGTGTGTGTGTGTGTGTGTGTGTGTGTGTGTGTGTGTGTGTGTGTGTGTGCATACGTGTGCATACGTGTGTATACGTGTGTGTGTGTGTGTGTGTGTGTGTGTGTGTGTGTGTGTGCGCATATGTGAATGTGTGCGTGTGTGTGTGTGTGTTTGTACATATGAATTTGTGTGTGTGTGTGCATATGTGAGTGTATGTGTGTGTGTGTGTGTGTGTGTGTGTGTGTGTGTGTGTGTGTGTGTGTGTGTGTGTATGTGTGTGCGCATATATGAACGTGTGCGTGTGTGTGTGTGTGTTTGTACATATTAATTTGTGTGTGTGTGTGCATATGTGAGTGTATGTGTGTGTGTGTGTGTGTGTGTGTGTGTGTGTGTGTGTGTGTGTGTGTGTGTGTGTGTGTGTGTGTGTGTGTGTGTCTGTCTGTCTGTCTGTATATGTGAGTGTATGTGCATATGTGAGTGTATGTGTGTGTGTGTATGTGTGTGTGTGTGTGTGTGTGTGTGTGTGTGCGCATATGTGAATGTGTATGTGTGTGCGCATATATGAACGTGTGCGTGTGTGTGTGTGTGTGTACATATGTGAATGTGTATGTATTGCGCATATATGAACGTGTGCGTGTGTGTGTGTGAACATATGAATTTTTGTGTGTGTGTGCATATGTGAGTGTATGTGCGTATGTGAGTGTATGTGAGTGTATGTGCGTATGTGAGTGTATGTGTGTGTGTGTGTGTGTGTGTGTGTGTGTGTGTGTGTGTGTGTGTGCGCATATGTGAATGTGTATGTGTGTGCGCATATATGAACGTGTGCGTGTGTGTGTGTGTGTGTGTGTACATATGAATTTGTGTGTGTGTGTGCATATGTGAGTGTATGTGCGTATGTGAGTGTATGTGTGTGTGTGTGTGTGTGTGTTTGCACACGTGTGTGTGTGTGTGTGTGTGTGTGTGTGTGTGTGTGTGTGTGTGTGTGTGTGTGTGTGTGTGTGTGTGTGTGTGTGTGTGTGTGTGTGTGTATAGTGTTTGTAGCCTTGTGCTGTCCCGGGGAGTGAACTGAGGACGATTGTAGTAAACAACTGATCTTCTTGTCATTATCCTGGCAGGACAGAACTCAGCGGTTAAAGCCTCACCACATGTCTCACTTCTCTACTACACATACACACGTGCACGCGCCCACACACACACACACACACACACAGAGACTAGCTCTAAAACACTGGTAACTGTTATCTACAGTCTGTTTGTTTCAGTCTGTCTATGGACATGTACAAAACCCTGTACTGTCCTCTGCTCTTAGCCTAGTTTTCCTGCCACTTGATCTATATAGACAGGTTAACCTACAGTATAGATCCAGTACTCATAGATCTATGACAGGTTAACCTACAGTATAGATCCAGTACTCATAGATCTATGACAGGTTAACCTACAGTATAGATCCAGTACTCATAGATCTATGACAGGTTAACCTACAGTATAGATAATGTACTCATAGATCTGTGACAGGTTAACCTACAGTATAGATCCAGTACTCATAGATCTATGACAGGTTAACCTACAGTATAGATCCAGTAATCATAGATCTGTGACAGGTTAACCTACAGTATAGATCCAGTACTCATAGACCATGTCTCTGTGATCTACATAGACAGGTTAACCAACAGTATAGATCCAGTACTCATAGATCTATGACAGGTTAACCTACAGTATAGATCCAGTACTCATAGACCATGGAAGAGACATGTGTTCATCACTATCCAGCAGACTAACAGAACATGGAAGAGACATGTGTTCATCACTATCTAGCAGACTAACAGAACATGGAAGAGACATGTGTTCATCACTATCTAGCAGACTAACAGAACATGGAAGAGACATGTGTTCATCACTATCCAGCAGACTAACAGAACATGGAAGAGACATGTGTTCATCACTATCTAGCAGACTAACAGAACATGGAAGAGACATGTGTTCATCACTATCTAGCAGACTAACAGAACATGGAAGAGACATGTGTTCATCACTATCCAGCAGACTAACAGAACATGGAAGAGACATGTGTTCATCACTATCTAGCAGACTAACAGAACATGGAAGAGACATGTGTTCATCACTATCTAGCAGACAAACAGAACATGGAAGAGACATGTGTTCATCACTATCTAGCAGACTAACAGAACATGGAAGAGACATGTGTTCATCACTATCCAGCAGACTAACAGAACATGGAAGGAACATGTGTTCATCACTATCTAGCAGACTAACAGAACATGGAAGGAACATGTGTTCATCACTATCTAGCAGACTAACAGAACATGGAAGAGACATGTGTTCATCACTATCTAGCAGACTAACAGAACATGGAAGAGACATGTGTTCATCACTATCTAGCAGACTAACAGAACATGGAAGGAACATGTGTTCATCACTATCCAGCAGACTAACAGAACATGGAAGGAACATGTGTTCATCACTATCTAGCAGACTAACAGAACATGGAAGAGACATGTGTTCATCACTATCTAGCAGACTAACAGAACATGGAAGAGACATGTGTTCATCACTATCTAGCAGACTAACAGAACATGGAAGAGACATGTGTTCATCACTATCCAGCAGACTAACAGAACATGGAAGGAACATGTGTTCATCACTATCTAGCAGACTAACAGAACATGGAAGGAACATGTGTTCATCACTATCCAGCAGACTAACAGAACATGGAAGGAACATGTGTTCATCACTATCTAGCAGACTAACAGAACATGGAAGGAACATGTGTTCATCACTATCTAGCAGACTAACAGAACATGGAAGAGACATGTGTTCATCACTATCTAGCAGACTAACAGAACATGGAAGAGACATGTGTTCATCACTATCTAGCAGACTAACAGAACATGGAAGGAACATGTGTTCATCACTATCCAGCAGACTAACAGAACATGGAAGGAACATGTGTTCATCACTATCTAGCAGACTAACAGAACATGGAAGAGACATGTGTTCATCACTATCTAGCAGACTAACAGAACATGGAAGAGACATGTGTTCATCACTATCTAGCAGACTAACAGAACATGGAAGAGACATGTGTTCATCACTATCCAGCAGACTAACAGAACATGGAAGGAACATGTGTTCATCACTATCTAGCAGACTAACAGAACATGGAAGGAACATGTGTTCATCACTATCCAGCAGACTAACAGAACATGGAAGGAACATGTGTTCATCACTATCTAGCAGACTAACAGAACATGGAAGGAACATGTGTTCATCACTATCTAGCAGACTAACAGAACATGGAAGGAACATGTGTTCATCACTATCTAGCAGACTAACAGAACATGGAAGGAACATGTGTTCATCACTATCTAGCAGACTAACAGAACATGGAAGGAACATGTGTTCATCACTATCTAGCAGACTAACAGAACATGGAAGGAACATGTGTTCATCACTATCTAGCAGACTAACAGAACATGGAAGAGACATGTGTTCATCACTATCCAGCAGACTAACAGAACATGGAAGGAACATGTGTTCATCACTATCTAGCAGACTAACAGAACATGGAAGAGACATGTGTTCATCACTATCTAGCAGACAAACAGAACATGGAAGAGACATGTGTTCATCACTATCTAGCAGACTAACAGAACATGGAAGAGACATGTGTTCATCACTATCCAGCAGACTAACAGAACATGGAAGGAACATGTGTTC
>NW_022261983.1:13946656-13956656 GCF_002021735.2 Oncorhynchus kisutch
CTTCTAGAACCAAAGCATTGATTCTTAGAGTCTTAGAGCTGTGGGATTAAAAGTGTAACAGAACATCAACCCACCACCACCTCCACCAAATGACAATAGAGAAACAAAGCAGCCATCTTTGTCCACTGACTAGACATTTCTGATTAACATATTTGAGTGGAGAGGAGTGACACAAACACTGAACCATGTGGCAGTAAGCATACGGCATAGATACAAAGATATTAGACACTGAACCATGTGGCAGTAAGCATACAGCATAGATACAAAGATACTAGACACTGAACCATGTGGCAGTAAGAATACAGCATAGATACAAAGATACTAGACACTGAACCATGTGGCACTAAGAATACAGCATAGATACAAAGATACTAGACACTGAACTATGTGGCAGTAAGCATACAGCATAGATACAAAGATACTAGACACTGAACCATGTGGCAGTAAGCATACAGCATAGATACAATGATACTAGACACTGAACCATGTGGCAGTAAGCATACAATATACAGTTCAAGTTGGAAGTTTACATACACTTAGGTTGGAGTCATTAAAACTCATTTTTCAACCACTCCACAAATTTCTTGTTAACAAACTATAGTTTTGGCAAGTCGGTTAGGACATCTACTTTGTGCATGACACAAGTCATTTTTCCAACAATTGTTTACAGACAGATTATTTCACTTATAATTCACTGTATCACAATTCCAGTGGGTCAGACGTTTACATCCACTAAGTTGACTGTGCCTTTAAACAGCTTGGAAAATTCCAGAAAATTATGTCAGGGCTTTAGAAGCTTCTGATAGGCTAATTGACATAATTTGAGTCAATTGGAGATGTACCTGTGGGTGTATTTCAAGGCCTACCTTCAAACTCAGTGCCTCTTTGCTTGACATCATGGGAAAGTCAAAAGAAATCAGCCAAGACCTCAGAAAAAAATTGTAGACCTCCACAAGTCTGGTTCATCCTTGGGAGCATCCTTGGGAGCAATTTACAAACACCTGAAGGTACCACGTTCATCTGTACAAACAATAGTACGCAAGTATAAACACCATGGGACCACGCAGCCTTCATACCGCTCAGGAAGGGGACGCGTTCTGTCTCCTAGAGATGAACGTACTTTGGTGCGAAAAGTGCAAATCGATCCCAGAACAACAGCAAAGGACTTTGTGAAGATGCTGGAAGAAACAGGTACAAAAGTATCTATATCCACAGTAAAACGAGTCCTATATCGACATAACCTGGAAAGGCCGCTCAGCAAGGAAGAAGCCACTGCTCCAAAACCACAATTAAAAAGCAAGACTATGGTTTGCAACTGCACATGGGGACAAAGATCGTACTTCTTGGAGAAACGTCCTCTGGTCTGATGAAACAAAAATAGAACTGTTTGGTCATAATGACCATCGTTATGTTTGGAGGAAAATGGGGGGGCCTTGCAAGCCGAAGAACACCATCCCAACCGTGAAGCATGGAGGTGGCAGCATCATGTTGTGGGGGTACTTTGCTGCAGGAGGGACTGGTGCACTTCACAAAATAGATGGCATCATGAGGGAGGAAAATAATGTGGATATATTGAAGCAACATCTCAAGACATCAGTCAGGAAGTTAAAGCTTGGTCGCAAATGGGGTCTTACAAATGGACAATGACCCCAAGCATAATTCCAAAGTTGTGGCAAAATTGCTTAAGGACAACAAAGTCAAGGTATTGGAGTGGCCATCACAAAGCCGTGACCTCAATCCCATAGAAAATGTGTGGGCAGAACTGAAAAAGCGTGTGCAAGCAAGGAGGCCTACAAACCTGACTCAGTTACACCAGTTCTGTCAGGAGGAATGGGCCAGAATCCACCCAACTTATTGTGGGAAGCTTGTGGAAGGCTACCCGAAACGTTTGACCCAGGTTAAACAATGTAAAGGTAATGCTACCAAATACTAATTGAGTGTATGTAAACTTCTGACCCCCTGGGAATGTGAAGAAAGAAATAAAAGCTTAAATAAATCATTCTCTCTAATCTAATTCTGACATTTCACATTCTTAAAATAAAGTGGTAATCCTAACTGACCTAAAACAGGGAATTTTTACTAGGATTAAATGTCAGGAATTGTGAAAAACTGAGTTTAAATGTAGTTGGCTAATGTGTATGTAAACTTCCGACTTCAACTGTAGATAAAAATATACTAGACACTGAACCATCTGGTAATAAGCATACAGGATAGATACAAATATACTAGACACTGATCCATCATTCTACTTCTATGGTATTCAGTGAAGGAGGGGAATCCCTGTGGTTCCCAAACATTGTTGGTGTACTACAGGTTCTCTCCAACCTGTTCCCGGAGAGCTACCCACCTGTAGGTTAACACTCCAACCCTGTTCCTGGAGAGCTACAGTCCTGTAGGTTTTAACTCCAACCCTGTTCCTGGAGAGCTACAGTCCTGTAGGTTTACACTCCAACCCTGTTCCTGGAGAGCTACCCTCCTGTAGGTTTACACTCCAACCCTGTTCCTAGAGAGCTACCCTCCTATAGATTTTAACTCCAACCTTGTTCCTGGAGAGCTACAGTCTTGTAGGTTTACACTCCAACCCTGTTCCTAGAGAGCTACCCTCCTATAGATTTTAACTCCAACCCTGTTCCTGGAAAGCCACCCTCATGTAGGTTTCTGGACAGTAGCTCTCCAGGAACAGGGTTGGAGAGCCCTGATCTACTATGAACCAAATTGTTAACCCTTGTTACACCGTTGTGACCCAACACAATCTGTAGCCACCAAATGACAACCCAAATCAACACAGAAACAAAGCAGATTTGTCTTTGTCCATTGACTAGAAAGCTGTCTGATAATCATCTTAGAGAGGAGGGGAACACAGCCAGGAAGCAATATGTCTGAAAATCATCTGAGAGAGGAGGGGAACACAGCCAGGAAGCAATATTTCTGAAAATCATCTGAGAGAGGAGGGGAACACAGTACACTAATCACAGAGCAGAAGACATGGACAGATCCTCTACTTCTCTGATGTCCATAGCAGGAGTGTTATTCTTATTCTTTGTCTCCTGACCCCACCTGTCTCAGCCTCCAGTATTTATGCTGCAGTAGTTTGTGTCGGGGGGCTAGGGTCAGTTTGTTATATCTGGAGTACTTCTCTTGTCCTATTCGGTGTCCTGTGTGAATTTAAGTGTGCTCTCTCTAATTCTCTTTCTTTCTCTCTTTCTTTCTTTCTCTCCCTCGGAGGACCTGAGCCCTAGGACCATGCCTCAGGACTACCTGACATGATGACTCCTTGCTGTCCCCAGTCCACCTGGCCGTGCTGCTGCTCCAGTTTCAACTGTTCTGCCTTATTATTATTGGACCATGCTGGTCATTTATGAACATTTGAACATCTTGGCCATGTTCTGTTATAATCTCCACCCGGCACAGCCAGAAGAGGACTGGCCCCCCCTCATAGCCTGTTTCCTCTCTAGGTTTCTTCCTAGGTTTTGGCCTTTCTAGGGAGTTCTTCCTAGCCACCGTGCTTCTACACCTGCATTGCTTGCTGTTTGGGGTTTTAGGCTGGGTTTCTGTACAGCACTTTGAGATATCAGCTGATGTACGAAGGGCTTTATAAATACATTTGATTTGATTTATGGTTGAATGGTTCTTCCCTCATGTTTGGGATCTGCTGTATGTCACAACCAAAGTGATTTTCATATGTCCTCGTGGAACCTTGACCCATAGTAATAAAACCAAACAATATCACTAGCCAATATCTTTATCCAGAACCCATGGCTTCAGACTCAACCCAGTATCAACTACTGTAGCTGTAGCCCCTCACTGGACCGAGAGTCCAAACACACCATTTAGGAAACCATTTGTTCTATTATTGCCACCAATCCCAACTCTATTCTGGCTATATTTTCTATTTAGTCTATTCTCTCTGTGAAAATCAGCTCATATTGGCACCAGGACTGCAAAGTAAACACGTTGAACAGCCTTGCCAAATTCCCCACTAATTCTCCTTTCAACGTTTTCATTTGGAGATTTGGGATAGTTAAGACTAAAATCCTGCTTTCCTTTTTGGTTCTGTTTCAGGTCAGATTGGACTAACAGTTGTTACATAGCAAATATCTAACAGAGGGTCACAAAATAATACAATAATACTGGGTTTTGGCATTAACTTCCCAAATGCATCCATAATAGGCTACAATGTAGTGTAATAATAGCTCAATACAGGCTGTGGTGTTATAACAAGCTGGCAGGGAGAGATTAGTGCTGTGTATGTATGTGGTCTTCACAACTAACCAACCCTATTCCATCTCCCTGCATCATCGCCCACATGGAGAGATGGAGAGGGGTGCGTGACTGACCGGATGAGCTGTGTAGGCTACACTCAAATTACAGTGTAGTTTATTGTATCCTCGTTATGAAAATAGACTAAAGATAGACTACACACGGTGTAAAATACACTAAAGATAGACCACACACTGGGTAAAATACACTAAAGATAGGATACACACTGGGTAATATAGACTACACACTGGGTAAAATAGACTGCACACTGGGTAAAATACACTAAAGATAGACTACACACTGGGTAAAATAGACTAAAGATAGACTACACACTGGGTAAAATAGACTGCACACTGGGTAAAATACACTAAAGATAGACTACACACTGGGTAAAATACACTAAAGATAGGATACACACTGGGTAATATAGACTACACACTGGGTAAAATACACTAAAGATAGACTACACACTGGGTAAAATACACTAAAGATAGACTACACACTGGGTAATATAGACTACACACTGGGTAATATACACTAAAAATAGACTACACACTGGGTAATATAGACTACACACTGGGTAAAATAGACTACACACTGGGTAAAATACACTAAAGATAGACTGCACACTGGGTAAAATACACTAAAGATAGAATACACACTGGGTAAAATACACTAAAGATAGACTACACACTGGGTAATATAGACTACACACTGGGTAAAATAGACTACACACTGGGTAAAATACACTAAAGATAGACTACACACTGGGTAAAATACACTAAAGATAGGATACACACTGGGTAATATAGACTACACACTGGGTAAAATAGACTACACACTGGGTAAAATACACTAAAGATAGAATACACACTGGGTAATATACACTAAAGATAGACTACACACTGGGTAAAATACACTAAAGATAGACTACACACTGGGTAAAATACACTAAAAATAGACTACACGCTGGGTAAAATAGACTACACACTGGGTAAAATACACTAAAGATAGACTACACACTGGGTAAAATACACTAAATATAGACTACACACTGGGTAAAATACACTAAAGATAGAATACACACTGGGTAAAATACACTAAAGATAGACTACACACTGGGTAATATAGACTACACACTGGGTAAAATAGACTGCACACTGGGTAAAATACACTAAAGATAGACTACACACTGGGTAAAATACACTAAATATAGACTACACACTGGGTAAAATACACTAAAGATAGACCACACACTGGGTAAAATAGACTGCACACTGGGTAAAATAGACTAAAGATAGACTACACACTGGGTAAAATACACTAAATATAGACTACACACTGGGTAAAATACACTAAAGATAGACTACACACTGGGTAAAATACACTAAAGATAGACTACACACTGGGTAAAATACACTAAAGATAGACTACACGCTGGGTAAAATACACTAGTATTACATTTGTTCTTTATCAACAACAATTTAGCCGGCGCAACACAACTCCAAACATTATTGTAATTGATCAAACCTGCAAAGAAATTTGTATTTTTCTAATACATTCGTTTAAACTACATTATATATTGTGTTCACAACAAAAATATATATATATTCTACAGTGAATTGCACTATCAAAACAGAATTTGTTGTCTATCGGGCTTCTGCGGTGGAGAAACGGACAGCAGCTTTGAAACGCACCGTTCAAAGGCGCGCTTTAAAATCCGTTTTTCAATAAATTGACAGCCTAAACAAATTACATTCTGGTCATCAACGGTTTTAATAATAGCCTAGTATTCCTATGTATATAAAAAACGTGTTCAAGAAGGTAAAAAGCGGTTTGTAAAACACATCATCATTCTTTCACAAACACCTGCTCCGCTCCCCTCTTCCTCTCTTCACCGGAGTTTACCTGCTAATGATAACTGCTCCTTTGTACATGACAGAAAACGTTGGCATATTGACTCCCAATAGTTCAGTCGACCGTCGGTCGGTCGGTCGGTCGCCAGGCAACGTAGAATTCTATTCCATCGCCCTTCTTCCGGAGTCCAAAGCCCGCGCTCTCAGCCGCTCAGCGCGCAGGGGTCTTCCTTTCGCTCGAGCCACATGATCGTCTGCCTGCAGCACTCTAATTCCGCGCGCAGTTTAACGGATCGTCGTTCCAACGTTCTAAAACGTCACCGACTTCAATAGATTAAAAACATCTCTCTTTCATGGCGCTTCTCTTCTCTTACGGAATGAAACGGGAGACAGCAAAACCAAAAAGCAATCAAGTTCATTTTCTAGTTGGCAAAAATTATTATTACATATTCTTATCATCCGTTGGTCAGTCTGAAAGTTTGTTGAAAGAATGTGTTGGCATATGTATGGACAGCTGTAGCCTAGGTGTTAGGAGAAAAGCTTCTGTAGGGGCCTTTGGTTGCTTTTACAGGATCCACCTGACAGAGGCCTGGACCAGAGACACTCTGAGGCCTGATAGGGTTGGATAAGGACTAAGCCTGTCACGTTTTGCTTCATATGGCTCTTATTTTGCATTAACCATCTGCTGTCTGTCCAATTGGGAGCCTTTTGTTGCATAGAGTTGCATAAACACAACATGTCCCTGGTCCAGACAACTGTTAAGTTTCGGGTTTGCTGTTTGGAAATACATAACATTTGGCTGACTAACAATAAAGCCAGGTGGTGGACGGATGTTTGATCCAACAAAAGTCCTTCTCACTCCATTTAGACACAAACATGTAATCTCTTGAGACATTAGTTCCATTGATATTACTTATAAACTAGAGTAGTGATGTGATCCGGGGTGCATCTGTGTTTGTGTGTGTGTGTGTGCCTGTTCAGTGTACACTTGTCTGTCCATCCGTCTGTCTGTCTGTCCATCCGTCTGTCTGCACACATGATCGTGTTTGTCTGTGGATGTGTGTGTGTGTCTCTGTGTGTTATCCTGTTCTGAGAATCCTGCCCGGAGAGCACTTCCTGTCTCTCTCTCTGTGATCCAGTCAGTCTGGACTATTAATTAGGTAATAACAGGATTATAATTTGTACACAGCTCTATCTATGTTGAGTCCACAACACAACTCAACTCAACTCAACACAATACAACACTATACAATACAACACAACACAATACAACACAACACAATGCAAAAGGAGAGAGAGCATGGAACAGAGAGAATCAGAGAATAAGAGAGGTAAGAGAGGTACAGAGAGGTATTGAATGGTCATCTAGCCTAACTCTCTGAGAAAGGACAGTAAAGTCTGGTGATACAGGACAGTAAAGTCTGGTGATACAGGACAGTAAAGTCTGGTGATACAGGACAGTAAAGTCTGGTGATACAGGACAGTAAAGTTTGGTGATACAGGACAGTAAAGTTTGGTGATACAGGACAGTAAAGTCTGGTGATACAGGACAGTAAAGTTTGGTGATACAGGACAGTAAAGTCTGGTGATACAGGACAGTAAAGTCTGGTGATACAGGACAGTAAAGTCTGGTGATACAGGACAGTAAAGTCTGGTGATACAGGACAGTAAAGTCTGGTGATACAGGACAGTAAAGTATTTGGTGATACAGGACAGTAAAGTCTGGTGATAAGGGACAGTAAAGTCTGGTGATACAGGACAGTAAAGTCTGGTGATACAGGACAGTAAAGTATTTGGTGATACAGGACAGTAAAGTCTGGTGATACAGGACAGTAAAAGTCTGGTGATACAGGACAGTAAGGTCTGGTGATACAGGACAGTAAAGTCTGGTGATACAGGACAGTAAAGTCTGGTGATACAGGACAGTAAAGTATTTGGTGATACAGGACAGTAAAGTCTGGTGATAAGGGACAGTAAAGTCTGGTGATACAGGACAGTAAAGTCTGGTGATACAGGACAGTAAAGTCTGGTGATACGGGACAGTAAAGTCTGGTGATAAGGGACAGTAAAGTCTGGTGATACAGGACAGTAAAGTCTGGTGATACAGGACAGTAAAGTCTGGTGATAAGGGACAGTAAAGTCTGGTGATCTTAAACCTCACAGACACATCACAGACTCATGACATCACATCAGATCACCTCACAGACACATGCCACCACAGAGACATCACAGACACATGACATCACATCAGATCACCTCACAGACACATGCCACCACAGACACATCACAGACACATGACATCACATCAGATCACCTCACAGACACATGCCACCACAGACACATCACAAACACATGACATCCCAGACACATCACAGACACATCACATCACAGACACATCATAGACACATCACAACCTGTCCTTGACTTAGTATAGCCAGCGCCAACTACAATTCTACACTCCTATAAACTTCTGGCTAGGGTTAGGGCTAGCGTTAGGGCTAGGGTTAGTGCTAGGGCTAGGGGTTAGGGTTAGGGCTAGGGCTAGGGTTAGGGCTATGGCTAGGGGTTAGGGTTAGGGCTAGGGTTAGGGCTAGGGGTTAGGGTTAGGGCTAGGGCTAGCGTTAGGGCTATGGTTAGGGCTAGGGGTTAGGGTTAGGGCTAGGGTTAGGGCTAGGGGTTAGGGTTAGTGCTAGGGGTTAGGGCTAGGGCTAGGGTTAGGAGTAGGGGTTAGGGCTAGGGTTAGGGCTAGGGTTAGGAGTAGGGTTAGGGCTAGGGCTAGGGTTAGGGGTTAGGGTTAGGGCTAGGGGTTAGGGTTAGGGTTAGGGCTAGGGGTTAGGGCTAGGGGTTAGGGCTAGGGGTTAGGGCTAGGGGTTAGGGTTAGGGTTAGGGTTAGGGTTAGGGTTAGGGTTAGGGTTAGGGGCTAGGGTTAGGGCTAGGGGTTAGGGCTAGGGGTTAGGGCTAGGGGTTAGGGCTAGGGGTTAGGGTTAGGGTTAGGGGTTAGGGGTTAGGGTTAGGGGTTAGGGGTTAAATAACATGTTTGAAGAGAAAGAGTCATACTTCCATCCTCCTTAGCATGACCAGATAGTGATGACCATACTGGAGCAGCTCAGAGATACTGGAGCTGGAAGTCCCCCAGAGTCATCCTGTGGATTTGACTAGGGGCCAAAGACCCAACGCAGCATCCTTGACCAGGGGCCAGGGAATGGAGTTAGGATGCAAGGATGGCCATGCTGCGAACGACAGAAGTACAGTGCAACACTCCCAACACTTTCTCTTCAGAGATCTAATTTGCAGACTGGTGGCTGCCGTCTAGTTGTGTCTCAGCCAAACTGACGTCCTGTTGTCTGGCAACTGGCAGGGCCAGCGTGTATCGTGGAAGGGAAGTCACATCGACATTAACATCTCATCTGAGCCCTGGTCAAGAAGCCAGCAAACATTTAGTTCCAAACAACATACACCAGGACATGTGTCAAGTAAAAAACAGTGCCATGGTTCGCTATAACAATGGGGGAGGGGAATCCTGGCTTGACCAAGGGCCATAGACCGGGGTTAGGACTAGACAGCAAACTGGTTGCATGTCTGGTTCAGCCAAACTGACTTCATGTTGCCTGGCAACTGGCAGGGCCACCATGTAGGGCTGGTGACCATGAAACCAGAAATGTAGCCAGGCTAACTGGGGACGGTTTCAAAGACATCCAGAATGTGTTTGTTGACCCAGATAGAGATAAATAACCTGTAGTCAAGACAACGTGTCCTTGAAAACGGAGAGAGAAGGACCAGATATACATACTGTTCCTAAATATGATTCAGCACCAACAGACGACTGCAGTTCAGACATGATCGACGCACTAATGAAACATGTCAAATCTTGGTTTAAATGTCCA